>NW_025316710.1:300000-582882 GCF_910594005.1 Cervus elaphus | reverse complement strand
GGAATTTTCAAAGGATTTGAGGCCTCCTGTCGCGATGAGGTGTGGAACTAGGTCTTTCTCTGTGGTCTCCACAGGGGATTCAGACACCCTTTCGTCTTGGGAGATGCAAGACGAGCCTGCATCCCAATCACTGCAGGGATATCCGGCCTTATTTCGAGTCAGGGCATCGCGGTTTCCATTCCACTTGAGGCCGCAAACTCAGGGTCCCTCTCACATACCTAGAGCTGAGAGAAGCCTCCTCTTGAGGTGCTTGTGGTAAGGTGGTATTCCTCTGGAGACGAATCCAGGGACTAACCTCTCTTTTCGAGTTGATATTTGGTCCACAGAGTTCTTTCGTGTTGCTACAGTGACCTCAGGATCCCTCTATCCTTGAAATAGTGTTCTTGGGGTTTCTCTGGAGTGCCATCAAGGAAATCAAGGCTCCTTTCATGTGTGATGTGCAAGACGGAATTGCTCTGCACGCAGTACAGGGGAATCGGGCCTCATCTCGCATCGAGGGGGAAGTCTCATGGTTTTTCTCGAGTTGCGGCGGGAACCTGGGGTATATTCTCGAGTTACGACGGGGATGGCCCTTCCACCCACGTGTTTCTTCAGCGACGTCTGGACTCCTGCCTAGTTGCGAGGGACAACTCTGGATTCTCCTCGAGGCTTGGCAGGGCAATTGGGACGCCTCTCCAGCTGAGGCGGGAGACCAAGTGTCCCTTTCCAAGTGCCACAGGAATCCTGGGACTCCTATCAAGTTTCACGAGGAGTCAGGCATCGTCTCCTTTGGAGGCACTGATCTCCGCGTACCTCTGGAGTTTTCAAAGGATGTGAGGCTATCAGTCGCGATGAGGTTGGGAACTAAGTCTTTCTCTGTGCTTTTCACAGGGGATTCAGACATCCTTTCGTCCTGGGAGATGCAAGACGAGCCTGCATTGAAGTCACTGCAGGGATATCCGGCCTTATTTCGAGTCAGGGCATCGCGGTGTCCATTCCACTTGAGGCCGCAAACTCAGGGTCCCTCTCACATACCTAGAGCTGAGAGAAGCCTCCTCTTGAGGTGCTTGTCGTAAGGTGGTATTCTTCTGGAGACGAATCCAGGGACTAACCTCTCTTTTCGAGTTGATTTTTGGTCCACAGAGTTCTTTCGTGTTGCTACAGTGACCTCAGGATCCCTCTATCCTTGAAACAGTGTTCTTGGGGTTTCTCTGGAGTGCCATCAAGGAAATCAAGGCTCCTTTCATGTGTGATGTGCAAGACGGAATTGCTCTGCACGCAGTACAGGGGAATCGGGCCTCATCTCGCATCGAGGGGGAAGTCTCATGGTTTTTCTCGAGTTGCGGCGGGAACCTGGGGTATATTCTCGAGTTACGACGGGGATGGCCCTTCCACAAACGTGTGTGTTCAGCCACGTCAGGACTCCTGCCTAGTTGTGAGGGACAACTCGGGATTCTCCTCGAGGCTTTGCAGGGCAATTGGGACGCCTCTCCAGCTGAGACGGGAGACCAAGGTTCCCTTTCCACGTGCCACAGGAATCCTGGGTCTCCTATCAAGTTTCACGAGGAGTCAGGCATCGTCTCCTTTGGAGGCACTGATCTCCGCATACCTCTGGAGTTTTCAAAGAATTTGAGGCCTCCTGTCGCGATGAGGTGGGGAACTAGGTCTTTCTCTGTGGTCTCCACAGGGGATTCAGACACCCTTTCGTCTTGGGAGATGCAAGACGAGCCTGCATTCCAGTCACTGCAGGTATATCCGGCCTTATTTCGAGTCAGGGCATCGCGGTGTCCATTCCACTTGACGCCGCAAACTCAGGGTCCCTCCCACATACCTAGAGCTGAGAGAAGCCTCCTCTTGAGGTGCTTGTGGTAAGGTGGTATTCCTCTGGAGTCGAAGCCAGGGACTAACCTCTCATCTCGAGTTGATTTTTGGTCCACGGAGCTCTTTCGTGTTGCTACAGTGACCTCAGGATCCCTCTAGCCTTGAAACAGTGTTCTTGGGGTTTCTCTGGAGTGCCATGAAGGAAATCAAGGCTCCTTTCATGTGTGATGTGCAACACGGAATTGCTCTGCACGCAGTGCAGGGGAATCGGGCCTCATCTCGCGGCGAGGGGGAAGTCTCATGGTTTTTCTCGATTTGCGGCGGGAACATGGGGTATATTTTCGAGTTACGACGGGGATGGCCCTTCCACACACGTGTGTGTTCAGCCACGTCAGGACTCTTGCCTAGTTGCGAGACACAACTCTGGATTCTCCTCGAGGCTTGGCAAGGCAATTGGGACGCCTCTCCAGCTGAGGCGGGAGACCAAGGGTCCCTTTCCACGTGCCACAGGAATCCTGGGACTCCTATCAAGTTTCACGAGGAGTCAGGCATCGTCTCCTTTGGAGGCACTGATCTCCGCGTACCTCTGGAGTTTTCAAAGGATGTGAGGCCTCCGGTTGCGATGAGGTGGGGAACTAGGTCTTTCTCTGTGGTCTCCACAGGGGATTCAGACATCCTTTCATCTTGGGAGATGCAAGACGAGCCTGCATTCAAGTCACTGCAGGGATATCCAGCCTTATTTCGCGTCAGGGCATCGCGGTGTCCATTCCACTTGAGGCCGCAAACTCAGGGACCCTCTCACATACCTAGAGCTGAGAGAAGCCTCCTCTTGAGGTGCTTGTGGTAATGTGGTATTCCTCTGGAGTCGAAGCCAGGGACTAACCTCTCATCTCGAGTTGAATTTTGGCCCACGGAGCTCTTTTGTGTTGCTACAGTGACCTCAGGATCCCTCTAGCCTTGAAACAGTGTTCTTGGGGTTTCTCTGGAGTGCCATGAAGGAAATCAAGGCTCCTTTCATGTGTGATGTGCAACACGGAATTGCTCTGCACGCAGTGCAGGGGAATCGGGCCTCATCTCGCGGCGAGGGGGAAGTCTCATGGTTTTTCTCGAGTTGCCGCGGGAACCTGGGGTATATTCTCGAGTTACGACGGGGATGGCCCTTCCACCCACGTGTTTCTTCAGCGACGTCTGGACTCCTGCCTAGTTGCGAGGGACAACTCTGGATTCTCCTCGAGGCTTGGCAGGGCAATTGGGACGCCTCTCCAGCTGAGGCGGGAGACCAAGTGTCCCTTTCCAAGTGCCACAGGAATCCTGGGACTTCTATCAAGTTTCACGAGGAGTCAGGCATCGTCTCCTTTGGAGGCACTGATCTCCGCGTACCTCTGGAGTTTTCAAAGGATGTGAGGCTATCAGTCGCGATGAGGTTGGGAACTAAGTCTTTCTCTGTGCTTTTCACAGGGGATTCAGACATCCTTTCGTCCTGGGAGATGCAAGACGAGCCTGCATTGAAGTCACTGCAGGGATATCCGGCCTTATTTCGAGTCAGGGCATCGCGGTGTCCATTCCACTTGAGGCCGCAAACTCAGGGTCCCTCTCACATACCTAGAGCTGAGAGAAGCCTCCTCTTGAGGTGCTTGTGGTAAGGTGGTATTCTTCTGGAGACGAATCCAGGGACTAATCTCTCTTTTCGAGTTGATTTTTGGTCCACAGAGTTCTTTCGTTTTGCTACAGTGACCTCAGGATCCCTCTAGCCTTGAAACAGTGTTCTTGGGGTTTCTCTGGAGTGCCATCAAGGAAATCAAGGCTCCTTTCATGTGTGATGTGCAAGACGGAATTGCTCTGCACGCAGTACAGGGGAATCGGGCCTCATCTCGCATCGAGGGGGAAGTCTCTTGGTTTTTCTCGAGTTGCGGCGGGAACCTGGGGTATATTCTCGAGTTACGACGGGGATGGCCCTTCCACAAACGTGTGTGTTCAGCCACGTCAGGACTCCTGCCTAGTTGTGAGGGACAACTCGGGATTCTCCTCGAGGCTTTGCAGGGCAATTGGGACGCCTCTCCAGCTGAGACGGGAGACCAAGGTTCCCTTTCCACGTGCCACAGGAATCCTGGGTCTCCTATCAAGTTTCACGAGGAGTCAGGCATCGTCTCCTTTGGAGGCACTGATCTCCGCATACCTCTGGAGTTTTCAAAGAATTTGAGGCCTCCTGTCGCGATGAGGTGGGGAACTAGGTCTTTCTCTGTGGTCTCCACAGGGGATTCAGACACCCTTTCGTCTTGGGAGATGCAAGACGAGCCTGCATTCCAGTCACTGCAGGTATATCCGGCCTTATTTCGAGTCAGGGCATCGCGGTGTCCATTCCACTTGACGCCGCAAACTCAGGGTCCCTCTCACATACCTAGAGCTGAGAGAAGCCTCCTCTTGAGGTGCTTGTGGTAAGGTGGTATTCCTCTGGAGTCGAAGCCAGGGACTAACCTCTCATCTCGAGTTGATTTTTGGTCCATGGAGCTCTTTCGTGTTGCTACAGTGACCTCAGGATCCCTCTAGCCTTGAAACAGTGTTCTTGGGGTTTCTCTGGAGTGCCATGAAGGAAATCAAGGCTCCTTTCATGTGTGATGTGCAACACGGAATTGCTCTGCACGCAGTGCAGGGGAATCGGGCCTCATCTCGCGGCGAGGGGGAAGTCTCATGGTTTTTCTCGATTTGCGGCGGGAACATGGGGTATATTTTCGAGTTACGACGGGGATGGCCCTTCCACACACGTGTGTGTTCAGCCACGTCAGGACTCTTGCCTAGTTGCGAGACACAACTCTGGATTCTCCTCGAGGCTTGGCAAGGCAATTGGGACGCCTCTCCAGCTGAGGCGGGAGACCAAGGGTCCCTTTCCACGTGCCACAGGAATCCTGGGACTCCTATCAAGTTTCACGAGGAGTCAGGCATCGTCTCCTTTGGAGGCACTGATCTCCGCGTACCTCTGGAGTTTTCAAAGGATGTGAGGCCTCCGGTTGCGATGAGGTGGGGAACTAGGTCTTTCTCTGTGGTCTCCACAGGGGATTCAGACATCCTTTCATCTTGGGAGATGCAAGACGAGCCTGCATTCAAGTCACTGCAGGGATATCCAGCCTTATTTCGCGTCAGGGCATCGCGGTGTCCATTCCACTTGAGGCCGCAAACTCAGGGACCCTCTCACATACCTAGAGCTGAGAGAAGCCTCCTCTTGAGGTGCTTGTGGTAATGTGGTATTCCTCTGGAGTCGAAGCCAGGGACTAACCTCTCATCTCGAGTTGAATTTTGGCCCACGGAGCTCTTTTGTGTTGCTACAGTGACCTCAGGATCCCTCTAGCCTTGAAACAGTGTTCTTGGGGTTTCTCTGGAGTGCCATGAAGGAAATCAAGGCTCCTTTCATGTGTGATGTGCAACACGGAATTGCTCTGCACGCAGTGCAGGGGAATCGGGCCTCATCTCGCGGCGAGGGGGAAGTCTCATGGTTTTTCTCGAGTTGCGGCGGGAACCTGGGGTATATTCTCGAGTTACGACGGGGATGGCCCTTCCACCCACGTGTTTCTTCAGCGACGTCTGGACTCCTGCCTAGTTGCGAGGGACAACTCTGGATTCTCCTCGAGGCTTGGCAGGGCAATTGGGACGCCTCTCCAGCTGAGGCGGGAGACCAAGTGTCCCTTTCCAAGTGCCACAGGAATCCTGGGACTTCTATCAAGTTTCACGAGGAGTCAGGCATCGTCTCCTTTGGAGGCACTGATCTCCGCGTACCTCTGGAGTTTTCAAAGGATGTGAGGCTATCAGTCGCGATGAGGTTGGGAACTAAGTCTTTCTCTGTGCTTTTCACAGGGGATTCAGACATCCTTTCGTCCTGGGAGATGCAAGACGAGCCTGCATTGAAGTCACTGCAGGGATATCCGGCCTTATTTCGAGTCAGGGCATCGCGGTGTCCATTCCACTTGAGGCCGCAAACTCAGGGTCCCTCTCACATACCTAGAGCTGAGAGAAGCCTCCTCTTGAGGTGCTTGTGGTAAGGTGGTATTCTTCTGGAGACGAATCCAGGGACTAATCTCTCTTTTCGAGTTGATTTTTGGTCCACAGAGTTCTTTCGTTTTGCTACAGTGACCTCAGGATCCCTCTAGCCTTGAAACAGTGTTCTTGGGGTTTCTCTGGAGTGCCATCAAGGAAATCAAGGCTCCTTTCATGTGTGATGTGCAAGACGGAATTGCTCTGCACGCAGTACAGGGGAATCGGGCCTCATCTCGCATCGAGGGGGAAGTCTCATGGTTTTTCTAGAGTTGCGGCGGGAACCTGGGGTATATTCTCGAGTTACGACGGGGATGGCCCTTCCACAAACGTGTGTGTTCAGCCACGTCAGGACTCCTGCCTAGTTGCGAGGGACAACTCGGGATTCTCCTCGAGGCTTTGCAGGGCAATTGGGACGCCTCTCCAGCTGAGGCGGGAGACCAAGTGTCCCTTTCCAAGTGCCACAGGAATCCTGGGACTCCTATCAAGTTTCACGAGGAGTCAGGCATCGTCTCCTTTGGAGGCACTGATCTCCGCGTACCTCTGGAATTTTCAAAGGATGTGAGGCTATCGGTCGCGATGAGGTGGGGAACTAAGTCTTTCTCTGTGCTTTCCACAGGGGATT
This sequence comes from Cervus elaphus, assembly GCF_910594005.1. Lineage (NCBI taxonomy): Eukaryota > Metazoa > Chordata > Mammalia > Artiodactyla > Cervidae > Cervus > Cervus elaphus. The sequence goes on along the minus strand of NW_025316710.1, from coordinate 576,434 downwards.
CAGACATCCTTTCATCTTGGGAGATGCAAGACGAGCCTGCATTCAAGTCACTGCAGGGATATCCAGCCTTATTTCGCGTCAGGGCATCGCGGTGTCCATTCCACTTGAGGCCGTAAACTCAGGGTCCCTCTCACATACCTAGAGCTGAGTGAAGTCTCCTCTTGAGGTGCTTGTGGTAAGGTGGTATTCCTCTGGAGTCGAAGCCAGGGACTAACCTCTCATCTCGAGTTGATTTTTGGCCCACGGAGCTCTTTCGTGTTGCTACAGTGACCTCAGGATCCCTCTAGCCTTGAAACAGTGTTCTTGGGGTTTCTCTGGAGTGCCATCAAGGAAATCAAGGCTCCTTTCATGTGTGATGTGCAACACGGAATTGCTCTGCAGGCAGTGCAGGGGAATCGGGCCTCATCTCGCGGCGAGGGGGAAGTCTCATGGTTTTTCTCGAGTTGCGGCGGGAACCTGGGGTATATTCTCGAGTTACGACGGGGATGGCCCTTCCACCCACGTGTTTCTTCAGCGACGTCAGGACTCCTGCCTAGTTGCGAGGGACAACTCGGGATTCTCCTCGAGGCTTTGCAGGGCAATTGGGATGCCTCTCCAGATGAGACGGGAGACCAAGTGTCCCTTTCCACGTGCCACAGGAATCCTGGGTCTCCTATCAAGTTTCACGAGGAGTCAGGCATCGTCTCCTTTGGAGGCACTGATCTCCGCATACCTCTGGAGTTTTCAAAGGATTTGAGGCCTCCTGTCGCAATGAGGTGGGGAACTAGGTCTTTCTCTGTGGTCTCCACAGGGGATTCAGACACCCTTTCGTCTTGGGAGATGCAAGACGAGCCTGCATTCCAGTCACTGCAGGGATATCCAGCCTTATTTCGAGTCAGGTCATCGCGGTGTCCATTCCACTTGAGGCCGCAAACTCAGGGTCCCTCTCACATACATAGAGCTGAGAGAAGCCTCCTCTTGAGGTGCTTATGGTAAGGTGGTATTCCTCTGTAGTCGAAGCCAGGGACTAACCTCTCATCTCGAGTTGATTTTTGGTCCACGGAGCTCTTTCGTGTTGCTACAGGGACCTCAGGATCCCTCTAGCCTTGAAACAGTGTTCTTGGGGTTTCTCTGGAGTGCCATCAAGGAAATCAAGGCTCCTTTCATGTGTAATGTGCAACACAGAATTGCTCGGCACGCAGTGCAGGGGAATCGGGCCGCATCTCCCGGCGAGGGGGAAGTCTCATGGTTTTTCTCGAGTTGCGGCGGGAACCTGGGGTATATTCTCGAGTTACGACGGGGATGGCCCTTCCACACACGTGTTTGTTCAGCCACGTCAGGACTCTTGCCTAGTTGCGAGACACAACTCGGGATTCTCCTCGAGGCTTGGCAAGGCAATTGGGACGCCTCTCCAGCTGAGGCGGGAGACCAAGGGTCCTTTTCCACGTGCCACAGGAATCCTGGGACTCCTATCAAGTTTCACGAGGAGTCAGGCATCGTCTCCTTTGGAGGCACTGATCTCCGCGTACCTCTGGAGTTTTCAAAGGATGTGAGGATATCGGTCGCGATGAGGTGGGGAACTAAGTCTTTCTCTGTGCTATCCACAGGGGATTCAGACATCCTTTCGTCCTGGGAAATGCAAGACGAGCCTGCATTGAAGTCACTGCAGGGATATCCAGCCTTATTTCGAGTCAGGGCATCGCGGTGTCCATTCCACTTGAGGCCGCAAACTCAGGGTCCCTCTCACATACCTAGAGCTGAGAGAAGCCTCCTCTTGAGGTGCTTGTGGTAAGGTGGTATTCCTCTGGAGACGAATCCAGGGACTAACCTCTCTTTTCGACTTGATTTTGGTCCACAGAGTTCTTTCGTGTTGCTACAGTGACCTCAGGATCCCTCTAGCCTTGAAACAGTGTTCTTGGGGTTTCTCTGGAGTGCCATCAAGGAAATCAAGGCTCCTTTCATATGTGATGTGCAAGACGGAACTGCTCTGCACGCAGTACAGTGGAATCGGGCCTCATCTCGCATCGAGGGGGAAGTCTCATGGTTTTTCTCGAGTTGCGGCGGGAACCTGGGGTATATTCTCGAGTTACGACGGGGATGGCCCTTCCACCCACGTGTTTGTTCAGCCACGTCAGGACTCCTGCCTAGTTGCGAGGGACAACTCGGGATTCTCCTCGAGGCTTGGCACGGCAATTGGGACGCCTCTCCAGCTGAGGCGGGAGACCAAGGGTCCCTTTCCACGTGCCACAAGAATCCTGGGACTCCTATCAAGTTTCACGAGGAGTCAGGCATCGTCTCCTTTGGAGGCACTGATCTCCGCGTACCTCTGGAGTTTTCAAAGGATGTGAGGCCTCCGGTCGCGATGAGGTGGGGAACTAGGTGTTTCTCTGTGGTCTCCACAGGGGATTCAGACATCCTTTCTTCTTGGGAGATGCAAGACGAGCCTGCATTCAAGTCACTGCAGGGATATCAGGCCTTATTTCGAGTCAGGGCATCGCGGTGTCCATTCCACTTGAGGCCGCAAACTCAGGGTCCCTCTCACATACCTAGAGCTGAGAGAAGCCTCCTCTTGAGGTGCTTGTGGTAAGGTGGTATTCCTCTGGAGTCGAAGCCAGGGACTAACCTCTCATCTTGAGTTGATTTTTGGCCCACGGAGCTCTTTCGTGTTGCTACAGTGACCTCAGGATCCCTCTAGCCTTGAAACAGTGTTCTTGGGGTTTCTCTGGAGTGCCATCAAGGAAATCAAGGCTCCTTTCATGTGTGATGTGCAACACGGAATTGCTCTGCACGCAGTGCAGGGGAATCGGGCCTCATCTCGCGGCGAGGGGGAAGTCTCATGGTTTTTCTCGAGTTGCGGCGGGAACCTGGGGTATATTCTCGAGTTACGACGGGGATGGCCCTTCCACCCACGTGTTTCTTCAGCGACGTCAGGACTCCTGCCTAGTTGCGAGGGACAACTCGGGATTCTCCTCGAGGCTTTGCAGGGCAATTGGGACGCCTCTCCAGCTGAGACGGGAGACCAAGGGTCCCTTTCCACGTGCCACAGGAATCCTGGGTCTCCTATCAAGTTTCACGAGGAGTCAGGCATCGTCTCCTTTGGAGGCGCTGATCTCCGCGTACCTCTGGAGTTTTCAAAGGATGTGAGGCATCGGGTCGCGATGAGGTGGGGAACTAGGTCTTTCTCTGTGGTCTCCACAGGGGATTCAGACATCCTTTCGTCTTGGGAGATGCAAGACGAGCCTGCATTCCAGTCACTGCAGGGATATCCGTCCTTATTTCGAGTCAGGGCATCGCGGTGTCCATTCCACTTGAGGCCGCAAACTCAGGGTCCCTCTCACATACCTAGAGCTGAGAGAAGCCTCCTCTTGAGGTGCTTGTCGTAAGGTGGTATTCCTCTGGAGTCGAAGCCAGGGACTAACCTCTCATCTCGAGTTGATATTTGGCCCACGGAGCTCTTTCGTGTTGCTACAGTGACCTCAGGATCCCTCTAGCCTTGAAACAGTGTTCTTGGGGTTTCTCTGGAGTGCGATCAAGGAAATCAAGGCTCCTTTCATGTGTGATGTGCAACACGGAATTGCTCTGCACGCAGTGCAGGGGAATCGGGCCTCATCTCGTGGCGAGGGGGAAGTCTCATGGTTTTTCTCGAGTTGCGGCGGGAACCTGGGGTATATTCTCGAGTTACGACGGGGATGGCCCTTCCACCCACGTGTTTCTTCAGCGACGTCAGGACTCCTGCCTAGTTGCGAGGGACAACTCTGGATTCTCCTCGAGGCTTGGCAGGGCAATTGGGACGCCTCTCCAGCTGAGGCGGGAGACCAAGTGTCCCTTTCCAAGTGCCACAGGAATCCTGGGACTCCTATCAAGTTTCACGAGGAGTCAGGCATCGTCTCCTTTGGAGGCACTGATCTCCGCGTACCTCTGGAGTTTTCAAAGGATGTGAGGCTATCGGTCGCGATGAGGTGGGGAACTAAGTCGATCTCTGTGCTATCCACAGGGGATTCAGACATCCTTTCGTCCTGGGAAATGCAAGACGAGCCTGCATTGAAGTCACTGCAGGGATATCCAGCCTTATTTCGAGTCAGGGCATCGCGGTGTCCATTCCACTTGAGGCCGCAAACTCAGGGTCCCTCTCACATACCTAGAGCTGAGAGAAGCCTCCTCTTGAGGTGCTTGTGGTAAGGTGGTATACCTCTGGAGACGAATCCAGGGACTAACCTCTCTTTTCGACTTGATTTTTGGTCCACAGAGTTCTTTCGTGTTGCTACAGTGACCTCAGGATCCCTCTATTCTTGAAACAGTGTTCTTGGGGTTTCTCTGGAGTGCCATGAAGGAAATCAAGGCTCCTTTCATGTGTGATGTGCAAGACGGAATTGCTCTGCACGCAGTACAGGGGAATCGGGCCTCATCTCGCATCGAGGGGGAAGTCCATGGTTTTTCTCGAGTTGCGGCGGGAACCTGGGGTATATTCTCGAGTTACGACGGGGATGGCCCTTCCACCCACGTGTTTGTTCAGCCACGTCAGGACTCCTGCCTAGTTGCGAGGGACAACTCGGGATTCTCCTCGAGGCTTGGCACGGCAATTGGAACGCCTCTCCAGCTGAGGCGGGAGACCAAGGGTCCCTTTCCACGTGCCACAAGAATCCTGGGACTCCTATCAAGTTTCACGAGGAGTCAGGCATCGTCTCCTTTGGAGACACTGATCTCCGCGTACCTCTGGAGTTTTCAAAGGATGTGAGGCCCCCGTCGCGATGAGGTGGGGAACTAGGTGTTTCTCTGTGGTCTCCACAGGTGATTCAGACATCCTTTCTTCTTGGGAGATGCAAGACGAGCCTGCATTCAAGTCACTGCAGGGATATCCGGCCTTATTTCGAGTCAGGGCATCGCGGTGTCCATTCCACTTGAGGCCGCAAACTCAGGGTCCCTCTCACATACCTAGAGCTGAGAGAAGCCTCCTCTTGAGGTGCTTGTGGTAAGGTGGTTTTCCTCTGGAGTCGAAGCCAGGGACTAACCTCTCATCTCGAGTTGATTTTTGGCCCACGGAGCTCTTTCGTGTTGCTACAGTGACCTCAGGATCCCTCTAGCCTTGAAACAGTGTTCTTGGGGTTTCTCTGGAGTGCCATCAAGGAAATCAAGGCTCCTTTCATGTGTGATGTGCAACACGGAATTGCTCTGCACGCAGTGCAGGGGAATCGGGCCTCATCTCGCGGCGAGGGGGAAGTCTCATGGTTTTTCTCGAGTTGCGGCGGGAACCTGGGGTATATTCTCGAGTTACGACGGGGATGGCCCTTCCACCCACGTGTTTCTTCAGCGACGTCAGGACTCCTGCCTAGTTGCGAGGGACAACTCGGGATTCTCCTCGAGGCTTTGCAGGGCAATTGGGACGCCTCTCCAGCTGAGACGGGAGACCAAGGGTCCCTTTCCACGTGCCACAGGAATCCTGGGTCTCCTATCAAGTTTCACGAGGAGTCAGGCATCGTCTCCTTTGGAGGCGCTGATCTCCGCGTACCTCTGGAGTTTTCAAAGGATGTGAGGCATCGGGTCGCGATGAGGTGGGGAACTAGGTCTTTCTCTGTGGTCTCCACAGGGGATTCAGACATCCTTTCGTCTTGGGAGATGCAAGACGAGCCTGCATTGAAGTCACTGCAGGGATATCCGTCCTTATTTCGAGTCAGGGCATCGCGGTGTCCATTCCACTTGAGGCCGCAAACTCAGGGTCCCTCTCACATACCTAGAGCTGAGAGAAGCCTCCTCTTGAGGTGCTTGTGGTAAGGTGGTATTCCTCTGGAGACGAATCCAGGGACTAACCTCTCTTTTCGACTTGATTTTTGGTCCACAGAGTTCTTTCGTGTTGCTACAGTGACCTCAGGATCCCTCTATTCTTGAAACAGTGTTCTTGGGGTTTCTCTGGAGTGCCATGAAGGAAATCAAGGCTCCTTTCATATGTGATGTGCAAGACGGAACTGCTCTGCACGCAGTACAGTGGAATCGGGCCTCATCTCGCATCGAGGGGGAAGTCTCATGGTTTTTCTCGAGTTGCGGCGGGAACCTGGGGTATATTCTCGAGTTACGACGGGGATGGCCCTTCCACCCACGTGTTTGTTCAGCCACGTCAGGACTCCTGCCTAGTTGCGAGGGACAATTCGGGATTCTCCTCGAGGCTTGGCACGGCAATTGGAACGCCTCTCCAGCTGAGGCGGGAGACCAGCGTCCCTTTCCACGTGCCACAAGAATCCTGGGACTCCAATCAAGTTTCACGAGGAGTCAGGCATCGTCTCCTTTGGAGGCACTGATCTCCGCGTACCTCTGGAGTTTTCAAAGGATGTGAGGCCTCCGGTCGCGATGAGGTGGGGAACTAGGTGTTTCTCTGTGGTCTCCACAGGGGATTCAGACATCCTTTCTTCTTGGGAGATGCAAGACGAGCCTGCATTCAAGTCACTGCAGGGATATCCGGCCTTATTTCGAGTCAGGGCATCGCGGTGTCCATTCCACTTGAGGCCGCAAACTCAGGGTCCCTCTCACATACCTAGAGCTGAGAGAATCCTCCTCTTGAGGTGCTTGTGGTAAGGTGGTATTCCTCTGGAGTCGAAGCCAGGGACTAACCTCTCATCTCGAGTTGATTTTTGGCCCACGGAGCTCTTTCGTGTTGCTACAGTGACCTCAGGATCCCTCTAGCCTTGAAACAGTGTTCTTGGGGTTTCTCTGGAGTGCCATCAAGGAAATCAAGGCTCCTTTCATGTGTGATGTGCAACACGGAATTGCTCTGCACGCAGTGCAGGGGAATCGGGCCTCATCTCGCGGCGAGGGGGAAGTCTCATGGTTTTTCTCGAGTTGCGGCGGGAACCTGGGGTATATTCTCGAGTTACGACGGGGATGGCCCTTCCACCCACGTGTTTCTTCAGCGACGTCAGGACTCCTGCCTAGTTGCGAGGGACAACTCGGGATTCTCCTCGAGGCTTTGCAGGGCAATTGGGACGCCTCTCCAGCTGAGACGGGAGACCAAGGGTCCCTTTCCACGTGCCACAGGAATCCTGGGTCTCCTATCAAGTTTCACGAGGAGTCAGGCATCGTCTCCTTTGGAGGCGCTGATCTCCGCGTACCTCTGGAGTTTTCAAAGGATGTGAGGCATCGGGTCGCGATGAGGTGGGGAACTAGGTCTTTCTCTGTGGTCTCCACAGGGGATTCAGACATCCTTTCGTCTTGGGAGATGCAAGACGAGCCTGCATTCCAGTCACTGCAGGGATATCCGTCCTTATTTCGAGTCAGGGCATCGCGGTGTCCATTCCACTTGAGGCCGCAAACTCAGGGTCCCTCTCACATACCTAGAGCTGAGAGAAGCCTCCTCTTGAGGTGCTTGTGGTAAGGTGGTATTCCTCTGGAGTCGAAGCCAGGGACTAACCTCTCATCTCGAGTTGATTTTTGGCCCACGGAGCTCTTTGGTATTGCTACAGTGACCTCAGGATCCTTCTAGCCTTGAAACAGTGTTCTTGGGGTTTCTCTGGAGTGCCATCAAGGAAATCAAGGCTCCTTTCATGTGTGATGTGCAACACGGAATTGCTCTGCACGCAGTGCAGGGGAATCGGGCCTCATCTCGCGGCGAGTGGGAAGTCTCATGGTTTTTCTCGAGTTGCGGCGGGAACCTGGGGTATATTCTCGAGTTACGACGGGGATGGCCCTTCCACCCACGTGTTTCTTCAGCGACGTCAGGACTCCTGCCTAGTTGCGAGGGACAACTCTGGATTCTCCTCGAGGCTTTGCAGGGCAATTGGGACGCCTCTCCAGCTGAGGCAGGAGACCAAGTGTCCCTTTCCAAGTGCCACAGGAATCCTGGGACTCCTGTCAAGTTTCACGAGGAGTCAGGCATCATCTCCTTTGGAGGCACTGATCTCTGCGTACCTCTGGAGTTTTCAAAGGATGTGAGGCTATGGGTCGCGATGAGGTTGGGAACTAAGTCTTTCTCTGTGCTTTCCACAGGGGATTCAGACATCCTTTCGTCCTGGGAGATGCAAGACGAGCCTGCATTCAAGTCACTGCAGGGATATCCAGCCTTATTTCGAGTCAGGGCATCGCGGTGTCCATTCCACTTGAGGCCGCAAACTCAGGGTCCCTCTCACATACCTAGAGCTGAGAGAAGCCTCCTCTTGAGGTGCTTGTGGTAAGGTGGTATACCTCTGGAGACGAATCCAGGGACTAACCTCTCTTTTCGAGTTGATTTTTGGTCCACAGAGTTCTTTCGTGTTGCTACAGTGACCTCAGGATCCCTCTATCCTTGAAACAGTGTTCTTGGGGTTTCTCTGGAGTGCCATGAAGGAAATCAAGGCTCCTTTCATGTGTGATGTGCAAAACGGAATTGCTCTGCACGCAGTACAGGGGAATCGGGCCTCATCTCGCATCGAGGGGGAAGTCCATGGTTTTTCTCGAGTTGCGGCGGGAACCTGGGGTATATTCTCGAGTTACGACGGGGATGGCCCTTCCACCCACGTGTTTGTTCAGCCACGTCAGGACTCCTGCCTAGTTGCGAGGGACAACTCGGGATTCTCCTCGAGGCTTGGCACGGCAATTGGAACGCCTCTCCAGCTGAGGCGGGAGACCAAGGGTCCCTTTCCACGTGCCACAAGAATCCTGGGACTCCTATCAAGTTTCACGAGGAGTCAGGCATCGTCTCCTTTGGAGACACTGATCTCCGCGTACCTCTGGAGTTTTCAAAGGATGTGAGGCCCCCGTCGCGATGAGGTGGGGAACTAGGTGTTTCTCTGTGGTCTCCACAGGGGATTCAGACATCCTTTCTTCTTGGGAGATGCAAGACGAGCCTGCATTCAAGTCACTGCAGGGATATCCGGCCTTATTTCGAGTCAGGGCATCGCGGTGTCCATTCCACTTGAGGCCGCAAACTCAGGGTCCCTCTCACATACCTAGAGCTGAGAGAAGCCTCCTCTTGAGGTGCTTGTGGTAAGGTGGTATTCCTCTGGAGTCGAAGCCAGGGACTAACCTCTCATCTCGAGTTGATTTTTGGCCCACGGAGCTCTTTCGTGTTGCTACAGTGACCTCAGGATCCCTCTAGCCTTGAAACAGTGTTCTTGGGGTTTCTCTGGAGTGCCATCAAGGAAATCAAGGCTCCTTTCATGTGTGATGTGCAACACGGAATTGCTCTGCACGCAGTGCAGGGGAATCGGGCCTCATCTCGCGGCGAGGGGGAAGTCTCATGGTTTTTCTCGAGTTGCGGCGGGAACCTGGGGTATATTCTCGAGTTACGACGGGGATGGCCCTTCCACAAACGTGTGTGTTCAGCCACGTCAGGACTCCTGCCTAGTTGTGAGGGACAACTCGGGATTCTCCTCGAGGCTTTGCAGGGCAATTGGGACGCCTCTCCAGCTGAGACGGGAGACCAAGGTTCCCTTTCCACGTGCCACAGGAATCCTGGGTCTCCTATCAAGTTTCACGAGGAGTCAGGCATCGTCTCCTTTGGAGGCACTGATCTCCGCATACCTCTGGAGTTTTCAAAGAATTTGAGGCCTCCTGTCGCGATGAGGTGGGGAACTAGGTCTTTCTCTGTGGTCTCCACAGGGGATTCAGACACCCTTTCGTCTTGGGAGATGCAAGACGAGCCTGCATTCCAGTCACTGCAGGTATATCCGGCCTTATTTCGAGTCAGGGCATCGCGGTGTCCATTCCACTTGACGCCGCAAACTCAGGGTCCCTCTCACATACCTAGAGCTGAGAGAAGCCTCCTCTTGAGGTGCTTGTGGTAAGGTGGTATTCCTCTGGAGTCGAAGCCAGGGACTAACCTCTCATCTCGAGTTGATTTTTGGTCCACGGAGCTCTTTCGTGTTGCTACAGTGACCTCAGGATCCCTCTAGCCTTGAAACAGTGTTCTTGGGGTTTCTCTGGAGTGCCATGAAGGAAATCAAGGCTCCTTTCATGTGTGATGTGCAACACGGAATTGCTCTGCACGCAGTGCAGGGGAATCGGGCCTCATCTCGCGGCGAGGGGGAAGTCTCATGGTTTTTCTCGATTTGCGGCGGGAACATGGGGTATATTTTCGAGTTACGACGGGGATGGCCCTTCCACACACGTGTGTGTTCAGCCACGTCAGGACTCTTGCCTAGTTGCGAGACACAACTCTGGATTCTCCTCGAGGCTTGGCAAGGCAATTGGGACGCCTCTCCAGCTGAGGCGGGAGACCAAGGGTCCCTTTCCACGTGCCACAGGAATCCTGGGACTCCTATCAAGTTTCACGAGGAGTCAGGCATCGTCTCCTTTGGAGGCACTGATCTCCGCGTACCTCTGGAGTTTTCAAAGGATGTGAGGCCTCCGGTCGCGATGAGGTGGGGAACTAGGTGTTTCTCTGTGGTCTCCACAGGGGATTCAGACACCCTTTCGTCTTGGGAGATGCAAGACGAGCCTGCATTCCAGTCACTGCAGGGATATCCAGCCTTATTTCGCGTCAGGGCATCGCGGTGTCCATTCCACTTGAGGCCGCAAACTCAGGGACCCTCTCACATACCTAGAGCTGAGAGAAGCCTCCTCTTGAGGTGCTTGTGGTAATGTGGTATTCCTCTGGAGTCGAAGCCAGGGACTAACCTCTCATCTCGAGTTGAATTTTGGCCCACGGAGCTCTTTTGTGTTGCTACAGTGACCTCAGGATCCCTCTAGCCTTGAAACAGTGTTCTTGGGGTTTCTCTGGAGTGCCATGAAGGAAATCAAGGCTCCTTTCATGTGTGATGTGCAACACGGAATTGCTCTGCACGCAGTGCAGGGGAATCGGGCCTCATCTCGCGGCGAGGGGGAAGTCTCATGGTTTTTCTCGAGTTGCGGCGGGAACCTGGGGTATATTCTCGAGTTACGACGGGGATGGCCCTTCCACCCACGTGTTTCTTCAGCGACGTCTGGACTCCTGCCTAGTTGCGAGGGACAACTCTGGATTCTCCTCGAGGCTTGGCAGGGCAATTGGGACGCCTCTCCAGCTGAGGCGGGAGACCAAGTGTCCCTTTCCAAGTGCCACAGGAATCCTGGGACTTCTATCAAGTTTCACGAGGAGTCAGGCATCGTCTCCTTTGGAGGCACTGATCTCCGCATACCTCTGGAGTTTTCAAAGGATTTGAGGCCTTCTGTCGCGATGAGGTTGGGAACTAAGTCTTTCTCTGTGCTTTTCACAGGGGATTCAGACATCCTTTCGTCCTGGGAGATGCAAGACGAGCCTGCATTGAAGTCACTGCAGGGATATCCGGCCTTATTTCGAGTCAGGGCATCGCGGTGTCCATTCCACTTGAGGCCGCAAACTCAGGGTCCCTCTCACATACCTAGAGCTGAGAGAAGCCTCCTCTTGAGGTGCTTGTGGTAAGGTGGTATTCTTCTGGAGACGAATCCAGGGACTAATCTCTCTTTTCGAGTTGATTTTTGGTCCACAGAGTTCTTTCGTTTTGCTACAGTGACCTCAGGATCCCTCTAGCCTTGAAACAGTGTTCTTGGGGTTTCTCTGGAGTGCCATCAAGGAAATCAAGGCTCCTTTCATGTGTGATGTGCAAGACGGAATTGCTCTGCACGCAGTACAGGGGAATCGGGCCTCATCTCGCATCGAGGGGGAAGTCTCATGGTTTTTCTAGAGTTGCGGCGGGAACCTGGGGTATATTCTCGAGTTACGACGGGGATGGCCCTTCCACAAACGTGTGTGTTCAGCCACGTCAGGACTCCTGCCTAGTTGCGAGGGACAACTCGGGATTCTCCTCGAGGCTTTGCAGGGCAATTGGGACGCCTCTCCAGCTGAGGCGGGAGACCAAGTGTCCCTTTCCAAGTGCCACAGGAATCCTGGGACTCCTATCAAGTTTCACGAGGAGTCAGGCATCGTCTCCTTTGGAGGCACTGATCTCCGCGTACCTCTGGAATTTTCAAAGGATGTGAGGCTATCGGTCGCGATGAGGTGGGGAACTAAGTCTTTCTCTGTGCTTTCCACAGGGGATTCAGACATCCTTTCATCTTGGGAGATGCAAGACGAGCCTGCATTCAAGTCACTGCAGGGATATCCAGCCTTATTTCGCGTCAGGGCATCGCGGTGTCCATTCCACTTGAGGCCGTAAACTCAGGGTCCCTCTCACATACCTAGAGCTGAGTGAAGTCTCCTCTTGAGGTGCTTGTGGTAAGGTGGTATTCCTCTGGAGTCGAAGCCAGGGACTAACCTCTCATCTCGAGTTGATTTTTGGCCCACGGAGCTCTTTCGTGTTGCTACAGTGACCTCAGGATCCCTCTAGCCTTGAAACAGTGTTCTTGGGGTTTCTCTGGAGTGCCATCAAGGAAATCAAGGCTCCTTTCATGTGTGATGTGCAACACGGAATTGCTCTGCAGGCAGTGCAGGGGAATCGGGCCTCATCTCGCGGCGAGGGGGAAGTCTCATGGTTTTTCTCGAGTTGCGGCGGGAACCTGGGGTATATTCTCGAGTTACGACGGGGATGGCCCTTCCACCCACGTGTTTCTTCAGCGACGTCAGGACTCCTGCCTAGTTGCGAGGGACAACTCGGGATTCTCCTCGAGGCTTTGCAGGGCAATTGGGATGCCTCTCCAGATGAGACGGGAGACCAAGTGTCCCTTTCCACGTGCCACAGGAATCCTGGGTCTCCTATCAAGTTTCACGAGGAGTCAGGCATCGTTTCCTTTGGAGGCACTGATCTCCGCATACCTCTGGAGTTTTCAAAGGATTTGAGGCCACCTGTCGCAATGAGGTGGGGAACTAGGTCTTTCTCTGTGGTCTCCACAGGGGATTCAGACACCCTTTCGTCTTGGGAGATGCAAGACGAGCCTGCATTCCAGTCACTGCAGGGATATCCAGCCTTATTTCGAGTCAGGTCATCGCGGTGTCCATTCCACTTGAGGCCGCAAACTCAGGGTCCCTCTCACATACATAGAGCTGAGAGAAGCCTCCTCTTGAGGTGCTTATGGTAAGGTGGTATTCCTCTGTAGTCGAAGCCAGGGACTAACCTCTCATCTCGAGTTGATTTTTGGTCCACGGAGCTCTTTCGTGTTGCTACAGGGACCTCAGGATCCCTCTAGCCTTGAAACAGTGTTCTTGGGGTTTCTCTGGAGTGCCATCAAGGAAATCAAGGCTCCTTTCATGTGTAATGTGCAACACAGAATTGCTCGGCACGCAGTGCAGGGGAATCGGGCCGCATCTCCCGGCGAGGGGGAAGTCTCATGGTTTTTCTCGAGTTGCGGCGGGAACCTGGGGTATATTCTCGAGTTACGACGGGGATGGCCCTTCCACACACGTGTTTGTTCAGCCACGTCAGGACTCTTGCCTAGTTGCGAGACACAACTCGGGATTCTCCTCGAGGCTTGGCAAGGCAATTGGGACGCCTCTCCAGCTGAGGCGGGAGACCAAGGGTCCTTTTCCACGTGCCACAGGAATCCTGGGACTCCTATCAAGTTTCACGAGGAGTCAGGCATCGTCTCCTTTGGAGGCACTGATCTCCGCGTACCTCTGGAGTTTTCAAAGGATGTGAGGATATCGGTCGCGATGAGGTGGGGAACTAAGTCTTTCTCTGTGCTATCCACAGGGGATTCAGACATCCTTTCGTCCTGGGAAATGCAAGACGAGCCTGCATTGAAGTCACTGCAGGGATATCCAGCCTTATTTCGAGTCAGGGCATCGCGGTGTCCATTCCACTTGAGGCCGCAAACTCAGGGTCCCTCTCACATACCTAGAGCTGAGAGAAGCCTCCTCTTGAGGTGCTTGTGGTAAGGTGGTATTCCTCTGGAGACGAATCCAGGGACTAACCTCTCTTTTCGACTTGATTTTTGGTCCACAGAGTTCTTTCGTGTTGCTACAGTGACCTCAGGATCCCTCTATCCTTGAAACAGTGTTCTTGGGGTTTCTCTGGAGTGCCATCAAGGAAATCAAGGCTCCTTTCATATGTGATGTGCAAGACGGAACTGCTCTGCACGCAGTACAGTGGAATCGGGCCTCATCTCGCATCGAGGGGGAAGTCTCATGGTTTTTCTCGAGTTGCGGCGGGAACCTGGGGTATATTCTCGAGTTACGACGGGGATGGCCCTTCCACCCACGTGTTTGTTCAGCCACGTCAGGACTCCTGCCTAGTTGCGAGGGACAACTCGGGATTCTCCTCGAGGCTTGGCACGGCAATTGGGACGCCTCTCCAGCTGAGGCGGGAGACCAAGGGTCCCTTTCCACGTGCCACAAGAATCCTGGGACTCCTATCAAGTTTCACGAGGAGTCAGGCATCGTCTCCTTTGGAGGCACTGATCTCCGCGTACCTCTGGAGTTTTCAAAGGATGTGAGGCCTCCGGTCGCGATGAGGTGGGGAACTAGGTGTTTCTCTGTGGTCTCCACAGGGGATTCAGACATCCTTTCTTCTTGGGAGATGCAAGACGAGCCTGCATTCAAGTCACTGCAGGGATATCCGGCCTTATTTCGAGTCAGGGCATCGCGGTGTCCATTCCACTTGAGGCCGCAAACTCAGGGTCCCTCTCACATACCTAGAGCTGAGAGAAGCCTCCTCTTGAGGTGCTTGTGGTAAGGTGGTATTCCTCTGGAGTCGAAGCCAGGGACTAACCTCTCATCTTGAGTTGATTTTTGGCCCACGGAGCTCTTTCGTGTTGCTACAGTGACCTCAGGATCCCTCTAGCCTTGAAACAGTGTTCTTGGGGTTTCTCTGGAGTGCCATCAAGGAAATCAAGGCTCCTTTCATGTGTGATGTGCAACACGGAATTGCTCTGCACGCAGTGCAGGGGAATCGGGCCTCATCTCGCGGCGAGGGGGAAGTCTCATGGTTTTTCTCGAGTTGCGGCGGGAACCTGGGGTATATTCTCGAGTTACGACGGGGATGGCCCTTCCACCCACGTGTTTCTTCAGCGACGTCAGGACTCCTGCCTAGTTGCGAGGGACAACTCGGGATTCTCCTCGAGGCTTTGCAGGGCAATTGGGACGCCTCTCCAGCTGAGACGGGAGACCAAGGGTCCCTTTCCACGTGCCACAGGAATCCTGGGTCTCCTATCAAGTTTCACGAGGAGTCAGGCATCGTCTCCTTTGGAGGCGCTGATCTCCGCGTACCTCTGGAGTTTTCAAAGGATGTGAGGCATCGGGTCGCGATGAGGTGGGGAACTAGGTCTTTCTCTGTGGTTTCCACAGGGGATTCAGACATCCTTTCGTCTTGGGAGATGCAAGACGAGCCTGCATTCCAGTCACTGCAGGGATATCCGTCCTTATTTCGAGTCAGGGCATCGCGGTGTCCATTCCACTTGAGGCCGCAAACTCAGGGTCCCTCTCACATACCTAGAGCTGAGAGAAGCCTCCTCTTGAGGTGCTTGTCGTAAGGTGGTATTCCTCTGGAGTCGAAGCCAGGGACTAACCTCTCATCTCGAGTTGATATTTGGCCCACGGAGCTCTTTCGTGTTGCTACAGTGACCTCAGGATCCCTCTAGCCTTGAAACAGTGTTCTTGGGGTTTCTCTGGAGTGCCATCAAGGAAATCAAGGCTCCTTTCATGTGTGATGTGCAACACGGAATTGCTCTGCACGCAGTGCAGGGGAATCGGGCCTCATCTCGTGGCGAGGGGGAAGTCTCATGGTTTTTCTCGAGTTGCGGCGGGAACCTGGGGTATATTCTCGAGTTACGACGGGGATGGCCCTTCCACCCACGTGTTTCTTCAGCGACGTCAGGACTCCTGCCTAGTTGCGAGGGACAACTCTGGATTCTCCTCGAGGCTTGGCAGGGCAATTGGGACGCCTCTCCAGCTGAGGCGGGAGACCAAGTGTCCCTTTCCAAGTGCCACAGGAATCCTGGGACTCCTATCAAGTTTCACGAGGAGTCAGGCATCGTCTCCTTTGGAGGCACTGATCTCCGCGTACCTGTGGAGTTTTCAAAGGATGTGAGGCTATCGGTCGCGATGAGGTGGGGAACTAAGTCGATCTCTGTGCTATCCACAGGGGATTCAGACATCCTTTCGTCCTGGGAAATGCAAGACGAGCCTGCATTGAAGTCACTGCAGGGATATCCAGCCTTATTTCGAGTCAGGGCATCGCGGTGTCCATTCCACTTGAGGCCGCAAACTCAGGGTCCCTCTCACATACCTAGAGCTGAGAGAAGCCTCCTCTTGAGGTGCTTGTGGTAAGGTTGTATACCTCTGGAGACGAATCCAGGGACTAACCTCTCTTTTCGACTTGATTTTTGGTCCACAGAGTTCTTTCGTGTTGCTACAGTGACCTCAGGATCCCTCTATTCTTGAAACAGTGTTCTTGGGGTTTCTCTGGAGTGCCATGAAGGAAATCAAGGCTCCTTTCATGTGTGATGTGCAAGACGGAATTGCTCTGCACGCAGTACAGGGGAATCGGGCCTCATCTCGCATCGAGGGGGAAGTCCATGGTTTTTCTCGAGTTGCGGCGGGAACCTGGGGTATATTCTCGAGTTACGACGGGGATGGCCCTTCCACCCACGTGTTTGTTCAGCCACGTCAGGACTCCTGCCTAGTTGCGAGGGACAACTCGGGATTCTCCTCGAGGCTTGGCACGGCAATTGGAACGCCTCTCCAGCTGAGGCGGGAGACCAAGGGTCCCTTTCCACGTGCCACAAGAATCCTGGGACTCCTATCAAGTTTCACGAGGAGTCAGGCATCGTCTCCTTTGGAGGCACTGATCTCCGCGTACCTCTGGAGTTTTCAAAGGATGTGAGGCCCCCGTCGCGATGAGGTGGGGAACTAGGTGTTTCTCTGTGGTCTCCACAGGTGATTCAGACATCCTTTCTTCTTGGGAGATGCAAGACGAGCCTGCATTCAAGTCACTGCAGGGATATCCGGCCTTATTTCGAGTCAGGGCATCGCGGTGTCCATTCCACTTGAGGCCGCAAACTCAGGGTCCCTCTCACATACCTAGAGCTGAGAGAAGCCTCCTCTTGAGGTGCTTGTGGTAAGGTGGTATTCCTCTGGAGTCGAAGCCAGGGACTAACCTCTCATCTCGAGTTGATTTTTGGCCCACGGAGCTCTTTCGTGTTGCTACAGTGACCTCAGGATCCCTCTAGCCTTGAAACAGTGTTCTTGGGGTTTCTCTGGAGTGCCATCAAGGAAATCAAGGCTCCTTTCATGTGTGATGTGCAACACGGAATTGCTCTGCACGCAGTGCAGGGGAATCGGGCCTCATCTCGCGGCGAGGGGGAAGTCTCATGGTTTTTCTCGAGTTGCGGCGGGAACCTGGGGTATATTCTCGAGTTACGACGGGGATGGCCCTTCCACCCACGTGTTTCTTCAGCGACGTCAGGACTCCTGCCTAGTTGCGAGGGACAACTCGGGATTCTCCTCGAGGCTTTGCAGGGCAATTGGGACGCCTCTCCAGCTGAGACGGGAGACCAAGGGTCCCTTTCCACGTGCCACAGGAATCCTGGGTCTCCTATCAAGTTTCACGAGGAGTCAGGCATCGTCTCCTTTGGAGGCGCTGATCTCCGCGTACCTCTGGAGTTTTCAAAGGATGTGAGGCATCGGGTCGCGATGAGGTGGGGAACTAGGTCTTTCTCTGTGGTCTCCACAGGGGATTCAGACATCCTTTCGTCTTGGGAGATGCAAGACGAGCCTGCATTGAAGTCACTGCAGGGATATCCGTCCTTATTTCGAGTCAGGGCATCGCGGTGTCCATTCCACTTGAGGCCGCAAACTCAGGGTCCCTCTCACATACCTAGAGCTGAGAGAAGCCTCCTCTTGAGGTGCTTGTGGTAAGGTGGTATTCCTCTGGAGACGAATCCAGGGACTAACCTCTCTTTTCGACTTGATTTTTGGTCCACAGAGTTCTTTCGTGTTGCTACAGTGACCTCAGGATCCCTCTATTCTTGAAACAGTGTTCTTGGGGTTTCTCTGGAGTGCCATGAAGGAAATCAAGGCTCCTTTCATATGTGATGTGCAAGACGGAACTGCTCTGCACGCAGTACAGTGGAATCGGGCCTCATCTCGCATCGAGGGGGAAGTCTCATGGTTTTTCTCGAGTTGCGGCGGGAACCTGGGGTATATTCTCGAGTTACGACGGGGATGGCCCTTCCACCCACGTGTTTGTTCAGCCACGTCAGGACTCCTGCCTAGTTGCGAGGGACAATTCGGGATTCTCCTCGAGGCTTGGCACGGCAATTGGAACGCCTCTCCAGCTGAGGCGGGAGACCAGCGTCCCTTTCCACGTGCCACAAGAATCCTGGGACTCCAATCAAGTTTCACGAGGAGTCAGGCATCGTCTCCTTTGGAGGCACTGATCTCCGCGTACCTCTGGAGTTTTCAAAGGATGTGAGGCCTCCGGTCGCGATGAGGTGGGGAACTAGGTGTTTCTCTGTGGTCTCCACAGGGGATTCAGACATCCTTTCTTCTTGGGAGATGCAAGACGAGCCTGCATTCAAGTCACTGCAGGGATATCCGGCCTTATTTCGAGTCAGGGCATCGCGGTGTCCATTCCACTTGAGGCCGCAAACTCAGGGTCCCTCTCACATACCTAGAGCTGAGAGAATCCTCCTCTTGAGGTGCTTGTGGTAAGGTGGTATTCCTCTGGAGTCGAAGCCAGGGACTAACCTCTCATCTCGAGTTGATTTTTGGCCCACGGAGCTCTTTCGTGTTGCTACAGTGACCTCAGGATCCCTCTAGCCTTGAAACAGTGTTCTTGGGGTTTCTCTGGAGTGCCATCAAGGAAATCAAGGCTCCTTTCATGTGTGATGTGCAACACAGAATTGCTCTGCACGCAGTGCAGGGGAATCGGGCCTCATCTCGCGGCGAGGGGGAAGTCTCATGGTTTTTCTCGAGTTGCGGCGGGAACCTGGGGTATATTCTCGAGTTACGACGGGGATGGCCCTTCCACCCACGTGTTTCTTCAGCGACGTCAGGACTCCTGCCTAGTTGCGAGGGACAACTCGGGATTCTCCTCGAGGCTTTGCAGGGCAATTGGGACGCCTCTCCAGCTGAGACGGGAGACCAAGGGTCCCTTTCCACGTGCCACAGGAATCCTGGGTCTCCTATCAAGTTTCACGAGGAGTCAGGCATCGTCTCCTTTGGAGGCGCTGATCTCCGCGTACCTCTGGAGTTTTCAAAGGATGTGAGGCATCGGGTCGCGATGAGGTGGGGAACTAGGTCTTTCTCTGTGGTCTCCACAGGGGATTCAGACATCCTTTCGTCTTGGGAGATGCAAGACGAGCCTGCATTCCAGTCACTGCAGGGATATCCGTCCTTATTTCGAGTCAGGGCATCGCGGTGTCCATTCCACTTGAGGCCGCAAACTCAGGGTCCCTCTCACATACCTAGAGCTGAGAGAAGCCTCCTCTTGAGGTGCTTGTGGTAAGGTGGTATTCCTCTGGAGTCGAAGCCAGGGACTAACCTCTCATCTCGAGTTGATTTTTGGCCCACGGAGCTCTTTGGTGTTGCTACAGTGACCTCAGGATCCTTCTAGCCTTGAAACAGTGTTCTTGGGGTTTCTCTGGAGTGCCATCAAGGAAATCAAGGCTCCTTTCATGTGTGATGTGCAACACGGAATTGCTCTGCACGCAGTGCAGGGGAATCGGGCCTCATCTCGCGGCGAGTGGGAAGTCTCATGGTTTTTCTCGAGTTGCGGCGGGAACCTGGGGTATATTCTCGAGTTACGACGGGGATGGCCCTTCCACCCACGTGTTTCTTCAGCGACGTCAGGACTCCTGCCTAGTTGCGAGGGACAACTCTGGATTCTCCTCGAGGCTTTGCAGGGCAATTGGGACGCCTCTCCAGCTGAGGCAGGAGACCAAGTGTCCCTTTCCAA
This sequence comes from Cervus elaphus, assembly GCF_910594005.1. NCBI lineage: Eukaryota > Metazoa > Chordata > Mammalia > Artiodactyla > Cervidae > Cervus > Cervus elaphus. The sequence continues at coordinate 556,710 of NW_025316710.1, read as the reverse complement.
GTGCCACAGGAATCCTGGGACTCCTGTCAAGTTTCACGAGGAGTCAGGCATCATCTCCTTTGGAGGCACTGATCTCTGCGTACCTCTGGAGTTTTCAAAGGATGTGAGGCTATGGGTCGCGATGAGGTTGGGAACTAAGTCTTTCTCTGTGCTTTCCACAGGGGATTCAGACATCCTTTCGTCCTGGGAGATGCAAGACGAGCCTGCATTCAAGTCACTGCAGGGATATCCAGCCTTATTTCGAGTCAGGGCATCGCGGTGTCCATTCCACTTGAGGCCGCAAACTCAGGGTCCCTCTCACATACCTAGAGCTGAGAGAAGCCTCCTCTTGAGGTGCTTGTGGTAAGGTGGTATACCTCTGGAGACGAATCCAGGGACTAACCTCTCTTTTCGAGTTGATTTTTGGTCCACAGAGTTCTTTCGTGTTGCTACAGTGACCTCAGGATCCCTCTATCCTTGAAACAGTGTTCTTGGGGTTTCTCTGGAGTGCCATGAAGGAAATCAAGGCTCCTTTCATGTGTGATGTGCAAAACGGAATTGCTCTGCACGCAGTACAGGGGAATCGGGCCTCATCTCGCATCGAGGGGGAAGTCCATGGTTTTTCTCGAGTTGCGGCGGGAACCTGGGGTATATTCTCGAGTTACGACGGGGATGGCCCTTCCACCCACGTGTTTGTTCAGCCACGTCAGGACTCCTGCCTAGTTGCGAGGGACAACTCGGGATTCTCCTCGAGGCTTGGCACGGCAATTGGAACGCCTCTCCAGCTGAGGCGGGAGACCAAGGGTCCCTTTCCACGTGCCACAGGAATCCTGGGACTCCTATCAAGTTTCACGAGGAGTCAGGCATCGTCTCCTTTGAAGGCACTGATCTCCGCGTACCTCTGGAGTTTTCAAAGGATGTGAGGCCTCCGGTCGCGATGAAGTGGGGAACTAGGTGTTTCTCTGTGGTCTCCACAGGGGATTCAGACATCCTTTCTTCTTGGGAGATGCAAGACGAGCCTGCATTCCAGTCACTGCAGGGATATCCGGCCTTATTTCGAGTCAGGGCATCGCGGTGTCCTTTCCACTTGAGGCCGCAAACTCAGGATCCCTCTCACATACCTACAGCTGAGAGAAGCCTCCTCTTGAGGTGCTTGTGGTAAGGTGGTATTCCTCAGGAGTCGAAGCCAGGGACTAACCTCTCATCTCATGTTGATTCTTGGTCCACGGAGCTCTTTCGTGTTGCTACAGTGACCTCAGGATCCCTCTAGCCTTGAAACAGTGTTCTTGGGGTTTCTCTGGAGTGCCATGAAGGAAATCAAGGCTCCTTTCATGTGTGATGTGCAACAAGGAATTGCTCTGCACGCAGTGCAGGGGAATCGGGCCTCATCTCGCGGCGAGGGGGAAGTCTCATGGCTTTTCTCGAGTTGCGGCGGGAACCTGGGGTATATTCTCGAGTTACGACGGGGATGGCCCTTCCACCCACGTGTTTCTTCAGCCACGTCAGGACTCTTGCCTAGTTGCGAGACACAACTCGGGACTCTCCTCGAGGCTTGGCAGGGCAATTGGGACGCCTCTCCAGCTGAGACGGGAGACCAAGTGTCCCTTTCCACGTGCCACAGGAATCCTGGGACTCCTATCAAGTTTCACGAGGAGTCAGGCATCGTCTCCTTTGGAGGCACTGATCTCCGCGTACCTCTGGAGTTTTCAAAGGATGTGAGGCCTCCGGTCGCGATGAGGTGGGGAACTAGGTCTTTCTCTGTGGTCTCCACAGGGGATTCAGACATCCTTTCATCTTGGGAGATGCAAGACGAGCCTGCATTCAAGTCACTGCAGGGATATCCAGCCTTATTTCGCGTCAGGGCATCACGGTGTCCATTCCACTTGAGGCCGCAAACTCAGGGTCCCTCTCACATACCTAGAGCTGAGAGAAGCCTCCTCTTGAGTTTCTTGTGGTAAGGTGGTATTCCTCTGGAGTCGAAGCCAGGGACTAACCTCTCATCTCGAGTTGATTTTTGGCCCACGGAACTCTTTCGTGTTGCTACAGTGACCTCAGGATCCCTCTAGCCTTGAAACAGTGTTCTTGGCGTTTCTCTGGAGTGCCATCAAGGAAATCAAGGCTCCTTTCATGTGTGATGTGCAACACGGAATTGCTCTGCACGCAGTGCAGGGGAATCGGGCCTCATCTCGCGGCGAGGGGGAAGTCTCATGGTTTTTCTCGAGTTGCGGCGGGAACCTGGGGTATATTCTCGAGTTACGACGGGGATGGCCCTTCCACCCACGTGTTTCTTCAGCGACGTCAGGACTCCTGACTAGTTGCGAGGGACAACTCTGGATTCTCCTCGAGGCTTGGCAGGGCATTTGGGACGCCTCTCCAGCTGAGGCGGGAGAACAAGTGTCCCTTTCCAAGTGCCACAGGAATCCTGGGACTCCTATCAAGTTTCACGAGGAGTCAGGCATCGTCTCCTTTGGAGGCACTGATCTCCGCGTACCTCTGGAGTTTTCAAAGGATGTGAGGCTATCGGTCGCCATGAGGTGGGGAACTAAGTCTTTCTCTGTGCTTTCCACAGGGGATTCAGACATCCTTTCGTCCTGGGAGATGCAAGACGAGCCTGCATTGAAGTCACTGCAGGGATATCCGGCCTTATTTCGAGTCAGGGCATCGCGGTGTCCATTCCACTTGAGGCCGCAAACTCAGGGTCCCTCTCACATACCTAGAGCTGAGAGAAGCCTCCTCTTGAGGTGCTTGTGGTAAGGTGGTATTCCTCTGGAGACGAATCCAGGGACTAACCTCTCTTTTCGAGTTGATTTTTGGTCCACAGAGTTCTTTCGTGTTGCTACAGTGACCTCAGGATCCCTCTATCCTTGAAACAGTGTTCTTGGGGTTTCTCTGGAGTGCCATCAAGGAAATCAAGGCTCCTTTCATGTGTGATGTGCAAGACGGAATTGCTCTGCACGCAGTACAGGGGAATCGGGCCTCATCTCGCATCGAGGGGGAAGTCTCATGGTTTTTCTCGAGTTGCGGCGGGAACCTGGGGTATATTCTCGAGTTACGACGGGGATGGCCCTTCCACCCACGTGTTTGTTCAGCCACGTCAGGACTCTTGCCTAGTTTCGAGACACAACTCGGGATTCTCCTCGAGGCTTGGCAGGGCAATTGGAACGCCTCTCCAGCTGAGGCGGGAGACCAAGGGTCCCTTTCCACGTGCCACAAGAATCCTGGGACTCCTATCAAGTTTCACGAGGATTCAGGCATCGTCTCCTTTGGAGGCACTGATCTCCGCGTACCTCTGGAGTTTTCAAAGGATGTGAGGCCTCCGGTCGCGATGAGGTGGGGAACTAGGTCTTTATCTGTGGTCTCCACAAGGGATTCAGACATCCTTTCATCTTGGGAGATGCAAGACGAGCCTGCATTCAAGTCACTGCAGGGATATCCAGCCTTATTTCACGTCAGGGCATCGCGGTGTCCATTCCATTTGAGGCCGCAAACTCAGGGTCCCTCTCACATACCTAGAGCTGAGAGAAGCCTCCTCTTGAGGTGCTTGTGGTAAGGTGGTATTCCTCTGGAGTCGAAGCCAGGGTCTAACCTCTCATCTCGAGTTGATTTTTAGCCCACGGAGCTCTTTCGTGTTGCTACAGTGACCTCAGGATCCCTCTAGCCTTGAAACAGTGTTCTTGGGGTTTCTCTGGAGTGCCATCAAGGAAATCAAGGCTCCTTTCATGTGTGATGTGCAACACGGAATTGCTCTGCACGCAGTGCAGGGGAATCGGGCCTCATCTCGCGGCGAGGGGGAAGTCTCATGGTTTTTCTCGAGTTGCGGCGGGAACCTGGGGTATATTCTCGAGTTACGACGGGGATGGCCCTTCCACCCACGTGTTTCTTCAGCGACGTCAGGACTCCTGCCTAGTTGCGAGGGACAACTCTGGATTCTCCTCGAGGCTTGGCAGGGCAATTGGGACGCCTCTCCAGCTGAGGCGGGTGACCAAGGGTCCCTTTCCACGTGCCACAAGAATCCTGGGACTCCTATCAAGTTTCACGAGGAGTCAGGCATCGTCTCCTTTGGAGGCACTGATCTCCGCGTACCTATGGAGTTTTCAAAGGAAGTGACGCTATCGGTCGCGATGAGGTGGGGAACTAAGTCTTTCTCTGTGCTTTCCACAGGGGATTCAGACATCCTTTCGTCCTGGGAGATACAAGACGAGCCTGCCTTCAAGTCACTGCACGGATATCCAGCCTTATTTCGAGTCAGCGCATCGCGGTGTCCATTCCACTTGAGGCCGCAAACTCAGGGTCCCTCTCACATACCTAGAGCTGAGAGAAGCCTCCTCTTGAGGTGCTTGTGGTAAGGTGGTATTCCTCTGGAGACGAATCCAGGGACTAACCTCTCTTTTCGAGTTGATTTTTGGTCCACAGAGTTCTTTCGTGTTGCTACAGTGACCTCAGGATCCCTCTATCCTTGAAACAGTGTTCTTGGGGTTTCTCTGGAGTGCCATCAAGGAAATCAAGGCTCCTTTCATGTGTGATGTGCAAGACGGAATTGCTCTGCACGCAGTACAGGGGAATCGGGCCTCATCTCGCATCGAGGGGCAAGTCTCATGGTTTTTCTCGAGTTGCGGCGGGAACCTGGGGTATATTCTCGAGTTACGACGGGGATGGCCCTTCCACCCACGTGTTAGTTCAGCCACGTCAGGACTCCTGCCTAGTTGCGAGGGACAACTCGGGATTCTCCTCGAGGCTTGGCAGGGCAATTGGAACGCCTCTCCAGCTGAGGCGGGAGACCAAGGTTCCCTTTCCACGTGCCACAAGAATCCTGGGACTCCTATCAAGTTTCACGAGGAGTCAGGCATCGTCTCCTTTGGAGGCACTGATCTCCGCGTACCTCTGGAGTTTTCAAAGGATGTGAGGCCTCCGGTCGCGATGAGGTGGGGAACTAGGTGTTTCTCTGTGGTCTCCACAGGGGATTCAGACATCCTTTCTTTTTGGGAGATGCAAGACGAGCCTGCATTCCAGTCACTGCAGGGATATCCGGCCTTATTTCGAGTCAGGGCATCGCGGTGTCCATTCCACTTGAGGCCGCAAACTCAGGATCCCTCTCACATACCTAGAGCTGAGAGAAGCCTCCTCTTGAGGTGCTTGTGGTAAGGTGGTATTCCTCAGGAGTCGAAGCCAGGGACTAACCTCTCATCTCGTGTTGATTCTTGGTCCACGGAGCTCTTTCGTGTTGCTACAGTGAGCTCAGGATCCCTCTAGCCTTGAAACAGTGTTCTTGGGGTTTCTCTGGAGTGCCATCAAGGAAATCAAGGCTCCTTTCATGTGTGATGTGTAACACAGAATTGCTCTGCACGCAGTGCAGGGGAATCGGGCCTCATCTCGCGGCGAGGGGGAAGTCTCATGGTTTTTCTCGAGTTGCGGCGGGAACCTGGGGTATATTCTCGAGTTACGACGGGGATGGCCCTTCCACACACGTGTTTGTTCAGCCACGTCAGGACTCTTGCCTAGTTGCGAGACTCAACTCGGGATTCTCCTCGAGGCTTGGCAAGGCAACTGGGACGCCTCTCCAGCTGAGGCGGGAGACCAAGGGTCCCTTTCCACGTGCCACAGGAATCCTGGGTCTCCTATCAAGTTTCACGAGGAGTCAGGCATCGTCTCCTTTGGAGGCACTGATCTCCGCGTACCTCTGGAGTTTTCAAAGGATGTGAGGCCTCCGGTCGCGATGAGGTGGGGAACTAGGTCTTTCTCTGTGGTCTCCACAGGGGATTCAGACATCCTTTCTTCTTGGGAGATGCAAGACGAGCCTGCATTCAAGTCACTGCAGGGATATCCAGCCTTATTTCGCGTCAGGGCATCGCGGTGTCCATTCCACTTGAGGCCGCAAACTCAGGGTCCCTCTCACATACCTAGAGCTGAGAGAAGCCTCCTCTTGAGGTGCTTGTGGTAAGGTGGTATTCCTCTGGAGTCGAAGCCAGGGACTAACCTCTCATCTCGAGTTGATTTTTGGCCCACGGAGCTCTTTCGTCTTGCTACAATGACCTCAGGATCCCTCTAGCCTTGAAACAGTGTTCTTGGGTTTTATCTGGAGTGCCATCAAGGAAATCAAGGCTCCTTTCATGGGTGATGTGCAACACGGAATTGCTCTGCACGCAGTGCAGGGGAATCGGGCCTCATCTCGCGGCGAGGGGGAAGTCTCATGGTTTTTCTCGAGTTGCGGCAGGATCCTGGGGTATATTCTCGAGTTACGACGGGGATGGCCCTTCCACCCACGTGTTTCTTCAGCGACGTCAGGACTCCTGCCTAGTTGCGAGGGACAACTCTGGATTCTCCTCGAGGCTTGGCAGGGCAATTGGGACGCCTCTCCAGCTGAGGCGGGAGACCAAGTGTCCCTTTCCAAGTGCCACAGGAATCCTGGGACTCCTATCAAGTTTCACGAGGAGTCAGGCATCATCTCCTTTGGAGGCACTGATCTCCGCGTACCTCTGGAGTTTTCAAAGGATGTGAGGCTATCGGTCGCGATGAGGTGGGGAACTAAGTCTTTCTCTGTGATTTCCACAGGGGATTCAGACATCCTTTCGTCCTGGGAGATGCAAGACGAGCCTGCATTGAAGTCACTGAAGGGATATCCGGCCTTATTTCGAGTCAGGGCATCGCGGTGTCCATTCCACTTGAGGCCGCAAACTCAGGGTCCCTCTCACATACCTAGAGCTGAGAGAAGCCTCCTCTTGAGGTGCTTGTGGTAAGGTGGTATTCCTCTGGAGACGAATCCAGGGACTAACCTCTCTTTTCGAGTTGATTTTTGGTCCACAGAGTTCTTTCGTGTTGCTACAGTGACCTCAGGATCCCTCTATCCTTGAAACAGTGTTCTTGGGGTTTCTCTGGAGTGCCATCAAGGAAATCAAGGCTCCTTTCATGTGTGATGTGCAAGACAGAATTGCTCTGCACGCAGTACAGGGGAATCGGGCCTCATCTCGCATCGAGGGGCAAGTCTCATGGTTTTTCTCGAGTTGCGGTGGGAACCCTGGGTATATTCTCGAGTTACGACGGGGATGGCCCTTCCACACACGTGTTTGTTCAGCCACGTCAGGACTCCTGCCTAGTTGCGAGGGACAACTCGGGATTCTCCTCGAGGCTTGGCAGGGCAATTGGAACCCCTCTCCAGCTGAGGCGGGAGACCAAGGGTCCCTTTCCACGTGCCACAAGAATCCTGGGACTCCTATCAAGTTTCACGAGGAGTCAGGCATCGTCTCCTTTGGAGGCACTGATCTCCGCGTACCTCTGGAGTTTTCAAAGGATGTGAGGCCTCCGGTCGCGATGAGGTGGGGAACTAGGTGTTTCTCTGTGGTCTCCACAGGGGATTCAGACATCCTTTCTTCTTGGGAGATGCAAGACGAGCCTGCATTCAAGTCACTGCAGGGATATCCAGCCTTATTTCGAGTCAGGGCATCGCGGTGTCCATTCCACTTGAGGCCGAAAACTCAGGATCCCTCTCACATACCTAGAGCTGAGAGAAGCCTCCTCTTGAGGTGCTTGTGGTAAGGTGGTATTCCTCAGGAGTCAAAGCCAGAGACTAACCTCTCATCTCGTGTTGATTCTTGGTCCACGGAGCTCTTTCGTGTTGCTACAGTGACCTCAGGATCCCTGTAGCCTTGAAAAAGTGTTCTTGGGGTTTCTCTGGAGTGCCATCAAGGAAATCAAGGCTCCTTTCATGTGTGATGTGCAACACGGAATTGCTCTGCACGCAGTGCAGGGGAATCGGGCCTCATCTCGCGGCGAGGGGGAAGTCTCATGGTTTTTCTCGAGTTGCGGCGGGAACCTGGGGTATATTCTCGAGTTACGACGGGGATGGCCCTTCCACACACGTGTGTGTTCAGCCATGTCAGGACTCCTGCCTAGTTGCGAGGGACAACTCGGGATTCTCCTCGAGGCTTTGCAGGGCAATTGGGACGCCTCTCCAGCTGAGACGGGAGACCAAGGGTTCCTTTCCACGTGCCGCAGGAATCCTGGGTCTCCTATCAAGTTTCACGAGGAGTCAGGCATCGTCTCCTTTGGAGGCACTGATCTCCGCATACCTCTGGAGTTTTCAAAGGATTTGAGGCCTCCTGTCGCGATGAGGTGGGGAACTAGGTCTTTCTCTGTGGTCTCCACAGGGGATTCAGACACCCTTTCGTCTTGGGAGATGCAAGACGAGCCTGCATTCCAGTCACTGCAGGGATATCCGGCCTTATTTCGAGTCAGGGCATCGCGGTGTCCATTCCACTTGAGGCCGCAAACTCAGGGTCCCTCTCACATACCTAGAGCTGAGAGAAGCCTACTCTTGAGGTGCTTGTGGTAAGGTGGTATTCCTCTGGAGTCGAAGCCAGGGACTAACCTCTCATCTCGAGTTGATTTTTGGTCCACGGAGCTCTTTCGTGTTGCTACAGTGACCTCAGGATCCCTCTAGCCTTGAAACAGTGTTCTTGGGGTTTCTCTGGAGTGCCATCAAGGAAATCAAGGCTCCTTTCATGTGTGATGTGCAACACAGAATTGCTCTGCACGCAGTGCAGGGGAATCGGGCCTCATCTCGCGGCGAGGGGGAAGTCTCATGGTTTTTCTCGAGTTGCGGCGGGAACCCTGGGTATATTCTCGAGTTACGACGGGGATGGCCCTTCCACACACGTGTTTTTTCAGCCACGTCAGGACTCTTGCCTAGTTGCGAGACACAACTCGGGATTCTCCTCGAGGCTTGGCAAGGCAATTGGGACGCCTCTCCAGCTGAGGCGGGAGACCAAGTGTCCCTTTCCACGTGCCACAGGAATCCGGGGACTCCTATCAAGTTTCACGAGGAGTCAGGCATCGTCTCCTTTGGAGGCACTGATCTCCGCGTACCTCTGGAGTTTTCAAAGGATGTGAGGCCTCCGGTCGCGATGAGGTGGGGAACTAGGTGTTTTTTCTGTGGTCTCCACAGGGGATTCAGACATCCTTTCATCTTGGGAGATGCAAGACGAGCCTGCATTCAAGTCACTGCAGGGATATCCAGCCTTATTTCGCGTCAGGGCATCGCGGTGTCCATTCCACTTGAGGCCGCAAACTCAGGGTCCCTCTCACATACCTAGAGCTGAGAGAAGCCTCCTCTTGAGGTGCTTGTGGTAAGGTGGTATTCCTCTGGAGTCGAAGCCAGGGACTAACCTCTCATCTCGAGTTGATTTTTGGCCCACGGAGCTCTTTCGTGTTGCTACAGTGACCTCAGGTTCCCTCTAGCCTTGAAACAGTGTTCTTGGGGTTTCTCTGGAGTGCCATCAAGGAAATCAGGGCTCCTTTCATGTGTGATGTGCAACACGGAATTGGTCTGCACGCAGTGCAGGGGAATCGGGCCTCATCTCGCGGCGAGGGGGAAGTCTCATGGTTTTTCTCGAGTTGCGGCGGGAACCTGGGGTATATTCTCGAGTTACGACGGGGATGGCCCTTCCACCCACGTGTTTCTTCAGCGACGTCAGGACTCCTGCCTAGTTGCGAGGGACAACTCTGGATTCTCCTCGAGGCTTGGCAGGGCAATTGGGACGCCTCTCCAGCTGAGGCGGGAGACCAAGTGTCCCTTTCCAAGTGCCACAGGAATCCTGGGACTCCTATCAAGTTTCACGAGGAGTCAGGCATCGTCTCCTTTGGAGGCACTGATCTCCGCATACCTCTGGAGTTTTCAAAGGATTTGAGGCCTCCTGTCGCGATGAGGTGGGGAACTAGGTCTTTCTCTGTGGTCTCCACAGGGGATTCAAACACCCTTTCGTCTTTGGAGATGCAAGACGAGCCTGCATTCAAGTCACTGCAGGGATATACAGCCTTATTTTGCGTCAGGGCATCGCGGTGTCCATTCCACTTGAGGCCGCAAACTCAGGGTCCCTCTCACATACCTAGAGCTGAGAGAAGCCTCCTCTTGAGGTGCTTGGGGTAAGGTGGTATTCCTCTGGAGTCGAAGCCAGGGACTAACCTCTCATCTCGAGTTGATTTTTGGCCCACGGAGCTCTTTCGTGTTGCTACAGTGACCTCAGGATCCCTCTAGCCTTGAAACAGTGTTCTTGGGGTTTCTCTGGAGTACCATCAAGGAAATCAAGGCTCCTTTCATGTGTGATGTGCAACACGGAATTGCTCTGCACACAGTGCAGGGGAATCGGGCCTCATTTCGCGGCGAGGGGGAAGTCTCATGGTTTTTCTCGAGTTGCGGCGGGAACCTGGGGTATATTCTCGAGTTACGACGGGGATGGCCCTTCCACCCACGTGTTTCTTCAGCGACGTCAGGACTCCTGCCTAGTTGCGAAGGACAACTCTGGATTCTCCTCGAGGCTTGGCAGCGCAATTGGGACGCCTCTCCAGGTGAGGCGGGAGACCAAGTGTCCCTTTCCAAGTGCCACAGGAATCCTGGGACTCCTATCAAGTTTCACGAGGAGTCAGGCATCGTCTCCTTTGGAGGCACTGATCTCCACGTACCTCTGGAGTTTTCAAAGGATGTGAGGCTATCGGTCGCGATGAGGTGGGGAACTAAGTCTTTCTCTGTGCTTTCCACAGGGGATTCAGACATCCTTTCGTCCTGGGAGATGCAAGACGAGCCTGCATTGAAGTCACTGCAGGGATATCCGGCCTTATTTCGAGTCAGGGCATCGCGGTGTCCATTCCACTTGAGGCCGCAAACTCAGGGTCCCTCTCACATACCTAGAGCTGAGAGAAGCCTCCTCTTGAGGTGCTTGTGGTAAGGTGGTATTCCTCTGGAGACGAATCCAGGGACTAACCTCTCTTTTCGAGTTGATTTTTGGTCCACAGAGTTCTTTCGTGTTGCTACAGTGACCTCAGGATCCCTCTATCCTTGAAACAGTGTTCTTGGGGTTTCTCTGGAGTGCCATCAAGGAAATCAAGGCTCCTTTCATGTGTGATGTGCAACACGGAATTGCTCTGCACGCAGTACAGGGGTATCGGGCCTCATCTCGCATCGAGGGGGAAGTCTCATTGTTTTTCTCGAGTTGCGGCGGGAACCTGGGGTATATTCTCGAGTTACGACGGGGATGGCCCTTCCACCCACGTGTTTGTTCAGCCACGTCAGGACTCCTGCCTAGTTGCGAAGGACAACTCGGGATTCTCCTCGAGGCTTGGCAGGGCAATTGGAACGCCTCTCCAGCTGAGGCGGGAGACCAAGGGTCCCTTTCCACGTGCCACAAGAATCCTGGGACTCCTATCAAGTTTCACGAGGAGTCAGGCATCGTCTCCTTCGGAGGCACTGATCTCCGCGTACCTCTGGAGTTTTCAAAGGATGTGAGGCCTCCGGTCGCGATGAGGTGGGGAACTAGGTGTTTCTCTGTGGTCTCCACAGGGGATTCAGACATCCATTCTTCTTGGGAGATGCAAGACGAGCCTGCATTCCAGTCACTGCAGGGATATCCGGCCTTATTTCGAGTCAGGGCATCGCGGTGTCCATTCCACTTGAGGCCGCAAACTCAGGGTCCCTCTCACATACCTAGAGCTGAGAGAAGCCTCCTCTTGAGGTGCTTGTGGTAAGGTGGTATTCCTCTGGAGTCGAAGCCAGGGACTAATCTCTCATCGCGAGTTGATTTTTGGTCCACGGAGCTCTTTCCTGTTGCTACAGTGACCTCAGGATCCCTCTAGCCTTGAAACAGTGTTCTTGGGGTTTCTCTGTAGTGCCATCAAGGAAATCAAGTCTCCTTTCATGTGTGATGTGCAACACAGAATTACTCTGCACGCAGTGCAGGGGAATCGGGCCTCATCTCGCGGCGAGGGGGAAGTCTCATGGTTTTTCTCGAGTTGCGGCGGGAACCTGGGGTATATTCTCGAGTTACGACGGGGATGGCCGTTCCACCCACGTGTTTCTTCAGCGACGTCAGGACTCCTGCCTACTTGCGAGGGACAACTCTGGATTCTCCTCGAGGCTTGGCAGGGCAATTGGGACGCCTCTCCAGCTGAGGCGGGAGACCAAGTGTCCCTTTCCAAGTGCCACAGGAATCCTGGGACTCCTATCAAGTTTCACGAGGAGTCAGGCATCGTCTCCTTTGGAGGCACTGATCTCCGCGTACCTCTGGAGTTTTCAAAGGATGTGAGGCTATCGGTCGCGATGAGGTGGGGAACTAAGTCTTTCTCTGTGCTTTCTACAGGGGATTCAGACATCATTTCGTCCTGGGAGATGCAAGACGAGCCTGCATTGAAGTCACTGCAGGGATATCCGGCCCTATTTCGAGTCAGGGCATCGCGGTGTCCATTCCACTTGAGGCCGCAAACTCAGGGTCCCTCTCACATCCCTAGAGCTGAGAGAAGCCTCCTCTTGAGGTGCTTGTGGTAAGATGGTATTCCTCTGGAGACGAATCCAGGGACTAACCTCTCTTTTCGAGTTGATTTTTGGTCCACAGAGTTCTTTCGTGTTGCTACAGTGACCTCAGGATCCCTCTATCCTTGAAACAGTGTTCTTGGGGTTTCTCTGGAGTGCCATCAAGGAAATCAAGGCTCCTTTCATGTGTGATGTGCAAGACGGAATTGCTCTGCACGCAGTACATGGGAATCGGGCCTCATCTCGTATCGAGGGGCAAGTCTCATGGTTTTTCTCGAGTTGCGGCGGGAACCTGGGGTATATTCTCGAGTTACGACGGGGATGGCCCTTCCACACACGTGTTTGTTCAGCCACGTCAGGACTCCTGCCTAGTTGCGAGGGACAACTCGGGATCCTCCTCGAGGTTGGCAGGGCAATTGGAACGCCTCTCCAGCTGAGGCGGGAGACCAAGGGTCCCTTTCCACGTGCCACAAGAATCCTGGGACTCCTATCAAGTTTCACGAGGAGTCAGGCATCGTCTCCTTTGGAGGCACTGATCTCCGCGTACCTCTGGAGTTTTCAAAGGATGTGAGGCCTCCGGTCGCGATGAGGTGGGGAACTAGGTCTTTCTTTGTGGTCTCCACAGGGGATTCAGACATCCTTTCTTCTTGGGAGATGCAAGACGAGCCTGCATTCAAGTCACTGCAGGGATATCCGGCCTTATTTCGAGTCAGGGCATCGCGGTGTCCATTCCACTTGAGGCCGCAAACTCAGGATCCCTCTCACATACCTAGAGCTGAGAGAAGCCTCCTCTTGAGGTGCTTGTGGTAAGGTGGTATTCCTCTGGAGTCGAAGCCAGGGACTAACTTCTCATCTCGAGTTGATTTTTGGCCCACGGAGCTCTTTCGTTTTGCTACAGTGACCTCAGGATCGCTCTAGCCTTGAAACAGTGTTCTTGGGGTTTCTCTGGAGTGCCATGAAGGAAATCAAGGCTCCTTTCATGTGTGATGTGCAAGACGGAATTGCTCTGCACGCAGTACAGGGGAATCGGGCCTCATCTCGCGGCGAGGGGGAAGTCTCATGGTTTTTCTCGAGTTGCGGCGGGAACCTGGGGTATATTCTCGAGTTACAACGGGGATGGCCCTTCCACATACGTGTGTGTTCAGCCATGTCAGGACTCCTGCCTAGTTGCGAGGGACAATTCGGGATTCTCCTCGAGGCTTTGCAGGGCAATTGGGACGCCTCTCCAGCTGAGACGGGAGACCAAGGGTCCCTTTCCACGTGCCACAGGAATCCTGCGTCTCCTATCAAGTTTCACGAGGAGTCAGGCATCGTCTCCTTTGGAGGCACTGATCTCCGCATACCTCTGGATTTTTCAAAGGATTTGAGGCCTCCTGTCGCGATGAGGTGGGGAACTAGGTCTTTCTCTGTGGTCTCCACAGGGGATTCAAACACCCTTTCGTCTTTGGAGATGCAAGACGAGCCTGCATTCAAGTCACTGCAGGGATATACAGCCTTATTTTGCCTCAGGGCATCGCGGTGTCCATTCCACTTGAGGCCGCAAACTCAGGGTCCCTCTCACATACCTAGAGCTGAGAGAAGCCTCCTCTTGAGGTGCTTGGGGTAAGGTGGTATTCCTCTGGAGTCGAAGCCAGGGACTAACCTCTCATCTCGAGTTGATTTTTGGCCCACGGAGCTCTTTCGTGTTGCTACAGTGACCTCAGGATCCCTCTAGCCTTGAAACAGTGTTCTTGGGGTTTCTCTGGAGTACCATCAAGGAAATCAAGGCTCCTTTCATGTGTGATGTGCAACACGGAATTGCTCTGCACACAGTGCAGGGGAATCGGGCCTCATTTCGCGGCGAGGGGGAAGTCTCATGGTTTTTCTCGAGTTGCGGCGGGAACCTGGGGTATATTCTCGAGTTACGACGGGGATGGCCCTTCCACCCACGTGTTTCTTCAGCGACGTCAGGACTCCTGCCTAGTTGCGAAGGACAACTCTGGATTCTCCTCGAGGCTTGGCAGCGCAATTGGGACGCCTCTCTAGGTGAGGCGGGAGACCAAGTGTCCCTTTCCAAGTGCCACAGGAATCCTGGGACTCCTATCAAGTTTCACGAGGAGTCAGGCATCGTCTCCTTTGGAGGCACTGATCTCCACGTACCTCTGGAGTTTTCAAAGGATGTGAGGCTATCGGTCGCGATGAGGTGGGGAACTAAGTCTTTCTCTGTGCTTTCCACAGGGGATTCAGACATCCTTTCGTCCTGGGAGATGCAAGACGAGCCTGCATTGAAGTCACTGCAGGAATATCCGGCCTTATTTCGAGTCAGGGCATCGCGGTGTCCATTCCACTTGAGGCCGCAAACTCAGGGTCCCTCTCACATACCTAGAGCTGAGAGAAGCCTCCTCTTGAGGTGCTTGTGGTAAGGTGGTATTCCTCTGGAGACGAATCCAGGGACTAACCTCTCTTTTCGAGTTGATTTTTGGTCCACAGAGTTCTTTCGTGTTGCTACAGTGACCTCAGGATCCCTCTATCCTTGAAACAGTGTTCTTGGGGTTTCTCTGGAGTGCCATCAAGGAAATCAAGGCTCCTTTCATGTGTGATGTGCAAGACGGAATTGCTCTGCACGCAGTACAGGGGAATCGGGCCTCATCTCCCATCGAGGGGGAAGTCTCATTGTTTTTCTCGAGTTGCGGCGGGAACCTGGGGTATATTCTCGAGTTACGACGGGGATGGCCCTTCCACCCACGTGTTTGTTCAGCCACGTCAGGACTCCTGCCTAGTTGCGAGGGACAACTCGGGATTCTCCTCGAGGCTTGGCAGGGCAATTGGAACGCCTCTCCAGCTGAGGCGGGAGACCAAGGGTCCCTTTCCACGTGCCACAAGAATCCTGGGACTCCTATCAAGTTTCACGAGGAGTCAGGCATCGTCTCCTTTGGAGGCACTGATCTCCGCGTACCTCTGGAGTTTTCAAAGGATGTGAGGCCTCCGGTCGCGGTGAGGTGGGGAACTAGGTGTTTCTCTGTGGTCTCCACAGGGGATTCAGACATCCATTCTTCTTGGGAGATGCAAGACGAGCCTGCATTCCAGTCACTGCAGGGATATCCGGCCTTATTTCGAGTCAGGGCATCGCGGTGTCCATTCCACTTGAGGCCGCAAACTCAGGGTCCCTCTCACATACCTAGAGCTGAGAGAAGCCTCCTCTTGAGGTGCTTGTGGTAAGGTGGTATTCCTCTGGAGTCGAAGCCAGGGACTAATCTCTCATCGCGAGTTGATTTTTGGTCCACGGAGCTCTTTCCTGTTGCTACAGTGACCTCAGGATCCCTCTAGCCTTGAAACAGTGTTCTTGGGGTTTCTCTGTAGTGCCATCAAGGAAATCAAGGCTCCTTTCATGTGTGATGTGCAACACAGAATTACTCTGCACGCAGTGCAGGGGAATCGGGCCTCATCTCGCGGCGAGGGGGAAGTCTCATGGTTTTTCTCGAGTTGCGGCGGGAACCTGGGGTATATTCTCGAGTTACGACGGGGATGGCCCTTCCACCCACGTGTTTCTTCAGCGACGTCAGGACTCCTGCCTACTTGCGAGGGACAACTCTGGATTCTCCTCGAGGCTTGGCAGGGCAATTGGGACGCCTCTCCAGCTGAGGCGGGAGACCAAGTGTCCCTTTCCAAGTGCCACAGGAATCCTGGGACTCCTATCAAGTTTCACGAGGAGTCAGGCATCGTCTCCTTTGGAGGCACTGATCTCCACGTACCTCTGGAGTTTTCAAAGGATGTGAGGCTATCGGTCGCGATGAGGTGGGGAACTAAGTCTTTCTCTGTGCTTTCTACAGGGGATTCAGACATCATTTCGTCCTGGGAGATGCAAGACGAGCCTGCATTGAAGTCACTGCAGGGATATCCGGCCCTATTTCGAGTCAGGGCATCGCGGTGTCCATTCCACTTGAGGCCGCAAACTCAGGGTCCCTCTCACATCCCTAGAGCTGAGAGAAGCCTCCTCTTGAGGTGCTTGTGGTAAGATGGTATTCCTCTGGAGACGAATCCAGGGACTAACCTCTCTTTTCGAGTTGATTTTTGGTCCACAGAGTTCTTTCGTGTTGCTACAGTGACCTCAGGATCCCTCTATCCTTGAAACAGTGTTCTTGGGGTTTCTCTGGAGTGCCATCAAGGAAATCAAGGCTCCTTTCATGTGTGATGTGCAAGACGGAATTGCTCTGCACGCAGTACAGGGGAATCGGGCCTCATCTCGTATCGAGGGGCAAGTCTCAGGTTTTTCTCGAGTTGCGGCGGGAACCTGGGGTATATTCTCGAGTTACGACGGGGATGGCCCTTCCACCCACGTGTTTGTTCAGCCACGTCAGGACTCCTGCCTAGTTGCGAGGGACAACTCGGGATCCTCCTCGAGGTTGGCAGGGCAATTGGAACGCCTCTCCAGCTGAGGCGGGAGACCAAGGGTCCCTTTCCACGTGCCACAAGAATCCTGGGACTCCTATCAAGTTTCACGAGGATTCAGGCATCGTCTCCTTTGGAGGCACTGATCTCCGCGTACCTCTGGAGTTTTCAAAGGATGTGAGGCCTCCGGTCGCGATGAGGTGGGGAACTAGGTCTTTCTTTGTGGACTCCACAGGGGATTCAGACATCCTTTCTTCTTGGGAGATGCAAGACGAGCCTGCATTCAAGTCACTGCAGGGATATCCGGCCTTATTTCGAGTCAGGGCATCGCGGTGTCCATTCCACTTGAGGCCGCAAACTCAGGATCCCTCTCACATACCTAGAGCTGAGAGAAGCCTCCTCTTGAGGTGCTTGTGGTAAGGTGGTATTCCTCTGGAGTCGAAGCCAGGGACTAACTTCTCATCTCGAGTTGATTTTTGGCCCACGGAGCTCTTTCGTTTTGCTACAGTGACCTCAGGATCGCTCTAGCCTTGAAACAGTGTTCTTGGGGTTTCTCTGGAGTGCCATGAAGGAAATCAAGGCTCCTTTCATGTGTGATGTGCAAGACGGAATTGCTCTGCACGCAGTACAGGGGAATCGGGCCTCATCTCGCGGCGAGGGGGAAGTCTCATGGTTTTTCTCGAGTTGCGGCGGGAACCTGGGGTATATTCTCGAGTTACGACGGTTATGGCCCTTCCACCCACGTGTTTGTTCAGCCACGTCAGGACTCCTGGCTAGTTGCGAGGGACAACTCGGGATTCTCCTCGAGGCTTTGCAGGGCAATTGGGACGCCTCTCCAGCTGAGGCGGGAGACCAAGTGTCCCTTTTCACGTGCCACAAGAATCCTGGGACTCCTATCAAGTTTCACGAGGAGTCAGGCATCGTCTCCTTTGGAGGCACTGATCTCCGCGTACCTCTGGAGTTTTCAAAGGATGTGAGGCCTCAGGTCGCGATGAAGTGGTGAACTAGGTCTTTCTTTGTGGTCTCCACAGGGGATTCAGACATCCTTTCATCTTCGGAGATGCAAGACGAGCCTGCATTCAAGTCACTGCAGGGATATCCGGCCTTATTTCGACTCAGGGCATCGCGGTGTCCATTCCACTTGAGGCCGCAAACTCAGGATCCCTCTCACATACCTAGAGCTGAGAGAAGCCTCCTCTTGAGGTGCTTGTGGTAAGGTGGTATTCCTCAGGAGTCGAAGCCAGGGACTAACCTCTCATCTCGTGTTGATTCTTGGTCCACGGAGCTCTTTCGTGTTGCTACAGTGACCTCAGGATCCCTCTAGCCTTGAAACAGTGTTCTTGGGGTTTCTCTGGAGTGCCATCAAGGAAATCAAGGCTCCTTTCATGTGTGATGTGCAACACGGAATTGCTCTGCACGCAGTGCAGGGGAATCGGGCCTCATCTCGCGGCGAGGGGGAAGTCTCATGGTTTTTCTCGAGTTGCGGCGGGAACCTGGGGTATATTCTCGAGTTCCGACGGGGATGGCCCTTCCACACACGTGTGTGTTCAGCCATGTTAGGACTCCTGCCTAGTTGCGAGACACAACTCGGGATTCTCCTCGAGGCTTTGCAGGGCAATTGGGACGCCTCTCCAGCTGAGGCGGGAGACCAAGGGTCCCTTTCCACGTGCCACAGGAATCCTGGGTCTCGTATCAAGTTTCACGAGGAGTCAGGCATCGTCTCCTTTGGAGGCACTGATCTCCGCATACCTCTGGAGTTTTCAAAGGATTTGAGGCCTCCTGTCGCGATGAGGTGGGGAACTAGGTCTTTCTCTGTGGTCTCCACAGGGGATTCAGACACCCTTTCGTCTTTGGAGATGCAAGACGAGCCTGCATTCCAGTCACTGCAGGGATATCCGGCCTCATTTCGAGTCAGGGCATCGCGGTGTCCATTCCACTTGAGGCCGCAAACTCAGGGTCCCTCTCACATACCTAGAGCTGAGAGAAGCCTCCCCTTGAGGTGCTTGTGGTAAGGTGCTATTCCTCTGGAGTCGAAGCCAGGGACTAACCTCTCATCTCGAGTTGATTTTTGGCCCACGGAGCTCTTTCGTGTTGCTACAGTGACCTCAGGATTCCTCTAGCCTTGAAACAGTGTTCTTGGGGTTTCTCTGGAGTGCCATCAAGGAAATCAAGGCGCCTTTCATGTGTGATGTGCAAGACGGAATTGCTCTGCACGCAGTGCAGGGGAATCGGGCCTCATCTCGCGGCGAGGGGGAAGTCTCATGGTTTTTCTCGAGTTGCGGCGGGAACCTGGGGTATATTCTCGAGTTACGACGGGGATGGCCCTTCCACACACGTGTGTGTTCAGCCATGTCAGGACTCCTGCCTAGTTGCGAGGGACAACTCGGGATTCTCCTAGAGGCTTGGCAGGGCAATTGGGACGCCTCTCCAGCTGAGGCGGGAGACCAAGTGTCCCTTTCCAAGTGCCACAGGAATCCTGGGACTCCTATCAAGTTTCACGAGGAGTCAGGCATCGTCTCCTTTGGAGGCACTGATCTCCGCGTACCTCTGGAGTTTTCAAAGGATGTGAGGCTATCGGTCGCGATGAGGTGGGGAACTAAGTCTTTCTCTGTGCTTTCCACAGGGGATTCAGACATCCTTTCGTCCTGGGAGATGCAAGACGAGCCTGCATTGAAGTCACTGCAGGAATATCCGGCCTTATTTCGAGTCAGGGCATCGCGGTGTCCATTCCACTTGAGGCCGCAAACTCAGGGTCCCTCTCACATACCTAGAGCTGAGAGAAGCCTCCTCTTGAGGTGCTTGTGGTAAGGTGGTATTCCTCTGGAGACGAATCCAGGGACTAACATCTCTTTTCGAGTTGATTTTTGGTCCACAGAGTTCTTTCGTGTTGCTACAGTGACCTCAGGATCCCTCTATCCTTGAAACAGTGTTCTTGGGGTTTCTCTGGAGTGCCATCAAGGAAATCAAGGCTCCTTTCATGTGTGATGTGCAAGACGGAATTGCTCTGCACGCAGTACAGGGGAATCGGGCCTCATCTCGCATCGAGGGGCAAGTCTCATGGTATTTCTCGAGTTGCGGCGGGAACCTGGGGTATATTCTCGAGTTACGACGGGGATGGCCCTTCCACCCACGTGTTTGTTCAGCCACGTCAGGACTCCTGCCTAGTTGCGAGGGACAACTCGGGATTCTCCTCGAGGCTTGGCAGGGCAATTGGAACGCCTCTCCAGCTGAGGCGGGAGACCAAGTGTCCCCTTCCACATGCCACAAGAATCCTGGGACTCCTATCAATTTTCACGAGGAGTCAGGCATTGTCTCCTTTGGAGGCACTGATCTCCGCGTACCTCTGGAGTTTTCAAAGGATGTGAGGCCTCCGGTCGCGATGAGGTGGGGAACTAGGTGTTTCTCTGTGGTCTCCACAAGGGACTCAGACATCTTTTCTTCTTGGGAGATGCAAGACGAGCCTGCATTCAAGTCACTGCAGGGATATCCGGCCTTATTTCGAGTCAGGGCATCGCGGTGTCCATTCCACTTGAGGCCGCAAACTCAGGATCCCTCTCACATACCTAGAGCTGAGAGAAGCCTCCTCTTGAGGTGCTTGTGGTAAGGTGGTATTCCTCAGGAGTCGAAGCCAGGGACTAACCTCTCATCTCGTGTTGATTCTTGGTCCACGGAGCTCTTTCGTGTTGGTACAGTGACCTCAGGATCCCTCTAGCCTTGAAACAGTGTTCTTGGGGTTTCTCTGGAGTGCCATGAAGGAAATCAAGGCTCCTTTCATGTGTGATGTGCAACACAGAATTGCTCTGCACGCAGTGCAGGGGAATCGGGCCTCATCTCGCGGCGAGGGGGAAGTCTCATGGTTTTTCTCGAGTTGCGGCGGGAACCTGGGGTATATTCTCGAGTTACGACGGGGATGGCCCTTCCACCCACGTGTTTGTTCAGCCACGTCAGGACTCTTGCCTAGTTGCGAGACACAACTCGGGATTCTCCTCGAGGCTTGGAAAGGCAATTGGGACGCCTCTCCAGATGAGGCGGGAGACCAAGTGTCCCTTTCCACGTGCCACAGGAATCCTGGGACTCCTATCAAGTTTCACTAGGAGTCAGGCATCGTCTCCTTTGGAGGCACTGATCTCCGCGTACCTCTGGAGTTTTCAAAGGATGTGAGGCCTCCGGTCGCGATGAGGTGGGGAACTAGGTCTTTCTCTGTGGTCTCCACAGGGGATTCAGACATCCTTTCATCTTGGGAGATGCAAGACGAGCCTGCATTCAAGTCACTGCAGGGATATCCAGCCTTATTTCGCGTCAGGGCATCGCGGTGTCCATTCCACTTGAGGCCGCAAACTCAGGGTCCCTCTCACATACCTAGAGCTGAGAGAAGCCTCCTCTTGAGGTGCTTGTGGTAAGGTGGTATTCCTCTGGAGTCGAAGCCAGGGACTAACCTCTCATCTCGAGTTGATTTTTGGCCCACGGAGCTCTTTCGTCTTGCTACAGTGACCTCAGGATCCCTCTAGCCTTGAAACAGTGTTCTTGGGGTTTCTCTGGAGTGCCATCAAGGAAATCAAGGCTCCTTTCATGTGTGATGTGCAACACGGAATAGCTCTGCACGCAGTGCAGGGGAATCGGGCCTCATCTCGTGGCGAGGGGGAAGTCTCATGGTTTTTCTCGAGTTGCGGCGGGAACCTGGGGTA
Organism: Cervus elaphus; assembly: GCF_910594005.1. Taxonomy (NCBI): domain Eukaryota; kingdom Metazoa; phylum Chordata; class Mammalia; order Artiodactyla; family Cervidae; genus Cervus; species Cervus elaphus. The sequence goes on along the minus strand of NW_025316710.1, from coordinate 535,386 downwards.
TATTCTCGAGTTACGACGGGGATGGCCCTTCCACCCACGTGTTTCTTCAGCGACGTCAGGACTCCTGCCTAGTTGCGAGGGACAACTCTGGATTCTCCTCGAGGCTTGGCAGGGCAATTGGGACGCCTCTCCAACTGAGGCGGGAGACCAAGTGTCCCTTTCCAAGTGCCACAGGAATCCTGGGACTCCTATCAAGTTTCACGAGGAGTCAGGCATCGTCTCCTTTGGAGGCACTGATCTCCGCGTACCTCTGGTGTTTTCAAAGGATGTGAGGCTATCGGTCGCGATGAGGTGGGGAACTAAGTCTTTCTCTGTGCTTTCCACAGGGGATTCAGACATCCTTTCTTCCTGGGAGATGCAAGACGAGCCTGCATTGAAGTCACTGCAGGGATATCCGGCCTTATTTCGAGTCAGGGCATCGCGGTGTCCATTCCACTTGAGGCCGCAAACTCTGGGTCCCTCTCACATACCTAGAGCTGAGAGAAGCCTCCTCTTGAGGTGCTTGTGGTAAGGTGGTATTCCTCTGGAGACGAATCCAGGGACTAACCTCTCTTTTCGAGTTGATTTTTGGTCCACAGAGTTCTTTCGTGTTGCTACAGTGACCTCAGGATCCCTCTATCCTTGAAACAGTGTTCTTGGGGTTTCTCTGGAGTGCCATCAAGGAAATCAAGGCTCCTTTCATGTGTGATGTGCAAGACGGAATTGCTTTGCACGCAGTACAGGGGAATCGGGCCTCATCTCGCATCGAGGGGAAAGTCTCATGGTTTTTCTCGAGTTGTGGCGGGAACCTGGGGTATATTCTCGAGTTACGACGGGGATGGCCCTTCCACCCACGTGTTTGTTCAGCCACGTCAGGACTCCTGCCTAGTTGCGAGGGACAACTCGGGATTCTCCTCGAGGCTTGGCAGGGCAATTGGAACACCTCTCCAGCTGAGGCGGGAGACCAAGGGTCCCTTTCCACGTGCCACAAGAATCCTGGGACTCCTATCAAGTTTCACGAGGAGTCAGGCATCGTCTCCTTTGGAGGCACTGATCTCCGCGTACCTCTGGAGTTTTCAAAGGATGTGAGGCCTCCGGTCGCGATGAGGTGGGGAACTAGGTGTTTCTCTGTGGTCTCCAGAGGGGATTCAGACATCCTTTCTTCTTGGGAGATGCAAGACGAGCCTGCATTCAAGTCACTGCAGGGATATTCGGCCTTATTTCGAGTCAGGGCATCGCGGTGTCCATTCCACTTGAGGCCGCAAACTCAGGATCCCTCTCACATACCTAGAGCTGAGAGAAGCCTCCTCTTGAGGTGCTTGTGGTAAGGTGGTATTCCTCAGGAGTCAAAGCCAGGGACTAACCTCTCATCTCGTGTTGATTCTTGGTCCACGGAGCTCTTTCGTGTTGCTACAGTGACCTCAGGATCCCTCTAACCATGAAACAGTGTTCTTGGGGTTTCTCTGGAGTGCCATCAAGGAAATCAAGGCTCCTTTCATGTGTGATGTGCAACACGGAATTGCTCTGCACGCAGTGCAGGGGAATCGGGCCTCATCTCGCGGCGAGGGGGAAGTCTCATGGTTTTTCTCGAGTTGCGGCGGGAACCTGGGGTATATTCTCGAGTTACGACGGGGATGGCCCTTCCACCCACGTGTTTGTTCAGCCACGTCAGGACTCTTGCCTAGTTGCGAGACACAACTCGGGATTCTCCTCGAGGCTTGGCAAGGCAATTGGGACGCCTCTCCAGCTGAGGCGGGAGACCAAGGGTCCCTTTCCACGTGCCACAGGAATCCTGGGACTCCTATCAAGTTTCACGAGGAGTCAGGCATCGTCTCCTTTGGAGGCACTGATCTCCGCGTACCTCTGGAGTTTTCAAAGGATGTGAGGCCTCCGGTCGCCATGAGGTGGGGAACTAGGTCTTTCTCTGTGGTTTCCACAGGGGATTCAGACATCCTTTCATCTTGGGAGATGCAAGACGAGCCTGCATTCAAGTCACTGCAGGGATATCCGGCCTTATTTCGCGTCAGGGCATCGCGGTGTCCATTCCACTTGAGGCCGCAAACTCAGGGTCCCTCTCACATACCTAGAGCTGAGAGAAGCCTCCTCTTGAGGTGCTTGTGGTAAGGTGGTATTCCTCTGGAGTCGAAGCCAGGGACTAACCTCTCATCTTGAGTTGATTTTTGGCCCACGGAGCTCTTTCGTGTTGCTACAGTGACCTCATGATCCCTCTAGCCTTGAAAGAGTGTTCTTGGGGTTTCTCTGGAGTGCCATCAAGGAAATCAAGGCTCCTTTCATGTGTGATGTGCAACACAGAATTGCTCTGCACGCAGTGCAGGGGAATCGGGCCTCATCTCGCGGCGAGGGGGAAGTCTCATGGTTTTTCTCGAGTTGCGGCGGGAACCTGGGGTATATTCTCGAGTTACGACGGGGATGGCCCTTCCACCCACGTGTTTCTTCAGCGACGTCAGGACTCCTGCCTAGTTGCGAGGGACAACTCTGGATTCTCCTCGAGGCTTGGCAGGGCAATTGGGACGCCTCTCCAGCTGAGGCGGGAGACCAAGGGTCCCTTTCCAAGTGCCACAGGAATCCTGGGACTCCTATTAAGTTTCACGAGAAGTCAGGCATCGTCTCCTTTGGAGGCACTGATCTCCGCATACCTCTGGAGTTTTCAAAGGATTTGAGGCCTCCTGTCGCGATGAGGTGGGGAACTAGGTCTTTCTCTGTGGTCTCCAGAGGGGATTCAGACATCCTTTCTTCTTGGGAGATGCAAGACGAGCCTGCATTCAAGTCACTGCAGGGATATTCGGCCTTATTTCGAGTCAGGGCATCGCGGTGTCCATTCCACTTGAGGCCGCAAACTCAGGATCCCTCTCACATACCTAGAGCTGAGAGTAGCCTCCTCTTGAGGTGCTTGTGGTAAGGTGGTATTCCTCAGGAGTCAAAGCCAGGGACTAACCTCTCATCTCGTGTTGATTCTTGGTCCACGGAGCTCTTTCGTGTTGCTACAGTGACCTCAGGATCCCTCTAGCCCTGAAACAGTGTTCTTGGGGTTTCTCTGGAGTGCCATCAAGGAAATCAAGGCTCCTTTCATGTGTGATGTGCAACACGGAATTGCTCTGCACGCAGTGCAGGGGAATCGGGCCTCATCTCGCGGCGAGGGGGAAGTCTCATGGTTTTTCTCGAGTTGCGGCGGGAACCTGGGGTATATTCTCGAGTTACGACGGGGATGGCCCTTCCACACACGTGTTTGTTCAGCCACGTCAGGACTCTTGCCTAGTTGCGAGACACAACTCGGGATTCTCCTCGAGGCTTGGCAAGGCAATTGGGACGCCTCTCCAGCTGAGGCGGGAGACCAAGGGTCCCTTTCCACGTGCCACAGGAATCCTGGGACTCCTATCAAGTTTCACGAGGAGTCAGACATCGTCTCCTTTGGAGGCACTGATCTCCGCGTACCTCTGGAGTTTTCAAAGGATGTGAGGCCTCCGGTCGCCATGAGGTGGGGAACTAGGTCTTTCTCTGTGGTCTCCACAGGGGATTCAGACATCCTTTCATCTTGGGAGATGGAAGACGAGCCTGCATTCAAGTCACTGCAGGGATATCCAGCCTTATTTCGAGTCAGGGCATCGCGGTGTCCATTCCACTTGAGGCCGCAAACTCAGGGTCCCTCTCACATACCTAGAGCTGAGAGAAGCCTCCTCTTGAGGTGCTTGTGGTAAGTTGGTATTCCTCTGGAGTTGAAGCCAGGGACTAACCTCTCATTTCGAGTTGATTTTTGGTCCACGGAGCTCTTTCGTGTTGCTACAGTGACCTCAGGATCCCTCTAGCCTTGAAACAGTGTTCTTGGGGTTTCTCTGGAGTGCCTTCAAGGAAATCAAGGCTCCTTTCATGTGTGATGTGCAACACGGAATTGCTCTGCACGCAGTGCAGGGGGATCGGGCCTCATCTCGCAGTAAGGGGGAAGTCTCATGGTTTTTCTCGAGTTGCGGCGGGAACCTGGGGTATATTCTCGAGTTACAACGGGGATGGCCCTTCCACCCACGTGTTTGTTCAGCGACGTCATGACTCCTGCCTAGTTGCGAGGGACAACTCGGGATTCTCCTCGAGGCTTGGCAGGGCAATTGGGACTCCTCTCCAGCTGAGGCAGGGAGACCAAGGGTCCCTTTCCACGTGCCACAAGAATCCTGGGACTCCTATCAAGTTTCACGAGGAGTCAGGCATCGTCTCCTTTGGAGGCACTGATCTCCGCGTACCTCTGGAGTTTTCAAAGTATGTGAGGCCTCCGGTCGCGATGAGGTGGGGAACTAGGTCTTTATCTGTGGTCTCCACAGGGGATTCAGACATCCTTTCGTCTTGGGAGATGCAAGACGAACCTGCATTGAAGTCACTGCAGGGATATCCGGCCTTATTTCGAGTCAGGGCATCGCGGTGTCCATTCCACTTGAGGCCGCAAACTCAGGATCCCTCTCACATACCTAGAGCTGAGAGAAGCCTCCTCTTGAGGTGCTTGTGGTAAGGTGGTATTCCTCTGGAGTCGAAGCCAGGGACTAACCTCTCATCTCGAGTTGATTTTTGGTCCACGGAGCTCTTTTGTGTTGCTACAGTGACCTCAGGATCCCTCTAGCCTTGAAACAGTGTTCTTGGGGTTTCTCTGGAGTGCCATCAAGGATATCAAGGCTCCTTTGATGTTTGATGTGCAACATGGAATTGCTCTGCATGCAGTGCAGGGGAATCGGGCCTCATCTCACGGCGAGGGGGAAGTCTCATGGTATTTCTCGAGTTGCGGCGGGAACCTGGGGTATATTCTCGAGTTATGACGGGGATGGCCCTTCCACCCACGTGTTTGTTCAGCGACGTCAGGACTCCTGCCTAGTTGCGAGGGACAACTCGGGATTCTCCTCGAGGCTTGGCAGGGCAATTGGGACGCCTCTCCAGCTGAGGCGGGAGACCAAGGGTCCCATTCCACGTGCCACAGGAATCCTGGGACTCCTATCAAGTTTCACGAGGAGTCAGGCATCGTCTCCTTTGGAGGCACTGATCTCCGCGTACCTCTGGAGTTTTCAAAGGATGTGAGGCCTCCGGTCGCGATGAGGTGGGGAACTAGATCTTTCACTGTTGTCTCCACAGGGGATTCAGACATCCTTTCGTCTTGGGAGATGCAAAACGAGCCTGCATTCAAGTCACTGCAGGGATATCCGCCCTTATTTCGAGTCAGGGCATCGCGGTGTCCTTTCCACTTGAGGCCGCAAACTCAGGGTCCCTGTCACATACGTAGAGCTGAGAGAAGCCTCCTCTTGAGGTGCTTGTGGTAAATTGGTATTCCTCTGGAGTTGAAGCCGGGGACTAACCTCTCATCATGAGTTGATTCTTGGTCCACGGAGCTCTTTCGTGTTGCTACAGTGACCTCAGGATCCCTCTAGCCTTGAAACAGTGTTCTTGGGTTTTCTCTGGAGTGCCATCAAGGAAATCAAGGCTCCTTTCATGTGTGATGTGCAACACGGAATTGCTCTGCACGCAGTGCAGGGGAATCGGGCCTCATCTCGCGGCGAGGGGGAAGTCTCATGGTTTTTCTCGAGTTGCAGCGGGAACCTGGGGTATATTCTCGAGTTACGACGGGGATGGCCCTTCCACCCACGTGTTTGTTCAGCGACCTCAGGACTCCTGCCTAGTTGCGAGGGACAGCTCGGAATTCTCCTCGAGGCTTGGCAGGGCAATTGGAACGCCTCTCCAGCTGAGGCGGGAGACCAAGGGTCCCTTTCCACGTGCCACAGGAATCCTGGGACTCCTATCAAGTTTCACGAGGAGTCAGGCATCGTCTCCTTTGGAGGCACTGATCTCCGCGTACCTCTGGAGTTTTCAAAGGATGTGAGGCCTCCGGTCGCCATCAAGTGGGGAACTAGGTCTTTCTCTGTGGTCTCCACAGGGGATTCAGACATCCTTTCGTCTTGGGAGATGCAAGACGAGCCTGCATTCAAGTCACTGCAGGGATATCCGGCCTTATTTCGAGTCAGGGCATCGCGGTGTCCATTCCACTTGAGGCCGCAAACTCAGGGTCCCTCTCACATACCTAGAGCTGAGAGAAGCCTCCTCTTGAGGTGCTTGTGGTAAGGTGGTATTCCTCTGGAGTCGAAGCCAGGGACTAACCTCTCATCTCGAGTTGATTTTTGGTCCACGCAGCTCTTTTGTGTTGCTACAGTGACCTCAGGATCCCTCTAGCCTTGAAACAGTGTTCTTGGGGTTTCTCTGGAGTGCCATCAAGGATATCAAGGCTCCTTTGATGTTTGATGTGCAACATGGAATTGCTCTGCATGCAGTGCAGGGGAATCGGGCCTCATCTCACGGCGAGGGGGAAGTCTCATGGTATTTCTCGAGTTGCGGCGGGAACCTGGGGTATATTCTCGAGTTATGACGGGGATGGCCCTTCCACCCACGTGTTTGTTCTGCGACGTCAGGACTCCTGCCTAGTTGCGAGGGACAACTCGGGATTCTCCTCGAGGCTTGGCAGGGCAATTGGGACGCCTCTCCAGCTGAGGCGGGAGACCAAGGGTCCCATTCCACGTGCCACAGGAATCCTGGGACTCCTATCAAGTTTCACGAGGAGTCAGGCATCGTCTCCTTTGGAGGCACTGATCTCCGCGTACCTCTGGAGTTTTCAAAGGATGTGAGGCCTCCGGTCGCGATGAGGTGGGGAACTAGATCTTTCACTGTTGTCTCCACAGGGGATTCAGACATCCTTTCGTCTTGGGAGATGCAAAACGAGCCTGCATTCAAGTCACTGCAGGGATATCCGGCCTTATTTCGAGTCAGGGCATCGCGGTGTCCTTTCCACTTGAGGCCGCAAACTCAGGGTACCTGTCACATACCTAGAGCTGAGAGAAGCCTCCTCTTGAGGTGCTTGTGGTAAATTGGTATTCCTCTGGAGTTGAAGCCGGGGACTAACCTCTCATCATGAGTTGATTCTTGGTCCACGGAGCTCTTTCGTGTTGCTACAGTGACCTCAGGATCCCTCTAGCCTTGAAACAGTGTTCTTGGGGTTTCTCTGGAGTGCCATCAAGGAAATCAAGGCTCCTTTCATGTGTGATGTGCAACACGGAATTGCTCTGCACGCAGTGCAGGGGAATCGGGCCTCATCTCGCGACGAGGGGGAAGTCTCATGGTTTTTCTCGAGTTGCAGCGGGAACCTGGGGTATATTCTCGAGTTACAACGGGGATGGCCCTTCCACCCACGTGTTTGTTCAGCGACCTCAGGACTCCTGCCTAGTTGCGAGGGACAGCTCGGAATTCTCCTCGAGGCTTGGCAGGGCAATTGGAACGCCTCTCCAGCTGAGGCGGGAGACCAAGGGTCCCTTTCCACGTGCCACAGGAATCCTGGGACTCCTATCAAGTTTCACGAGGAGTCAGGCATCGTCTCCTTTGGAGGCACTGATCTCCGCGTACCTCTGGAGTTTTCAAAGGATGTGAGGCTATCGGTCGCGATGAGGTGGGGAACTAAGTCTTTCTCTGTGCTTTCCACAGGGGATTCAGACATCCTTTCGTCCTGGGAGATGCAAGACGAGCCTGCATTGAAGTCACTGCAGGGATATCCGGCCTTATTTCGAGTCAGGGCATCGCGGTGTCCATTCCACTTGAGGCCGCAAACTCAGGGTCCCTCTCACATACCTAGAGCTGAGACAAGCCTCCTCTTGAGGTGCTTGTGGTAAGGTGGTATTCCTCTGGAGACGAATCCAGGGACTAACCTCTCTTTTCGAGTTGATTTTTGGTCCACAGAGTTCTTTCGTGTTGCTACAGTGACCTCAGGATCCCTCTATCCTTGAAACAGTGTTCTTGGGGTTTCTCTGGAGTGCCATCAAGGAAATCAAGGCTCCTTTCATGTGTGATGTGCAAGACGGAATTGCTCTGCACGCAGTACAGGGGAATCGGGCCTCTTCTCACATCGAGGGGGAAGTCTCATGGTTTTTCTCGAGTTGCGGCTGGAACCTGGGGTATATTCTCGAGTTACGACGGGGATGGCCCTTCCACACACGTGTGTGTTCAGCCATGTCAGGACTCCTGCCTAGTTGCGAGGGACAACTCGGGATTCTCCTCGAGGCTTTGCAGGGCAATTGGGACGCCTCTCCAGCTGAGGCGGGAGACCAAGGGTCCCTTTCCACGTGCCACAGGAATCCTGCGTCTCCTATCAAGTTTCACGAGGAGTCAGGCATCGTCTCCTTTGGAGGCACTGATCTCCGCATACCTCTGGAGTTTTCAAAGGATTTGAGGCCTCCTGTCGCGATGAGGTGGGGAACTAGGTCTTTCTCTGTGGTCTCCACAGGGGATTCAGACACCCTTTCGTCTTGGGAGATGCAAGACGAGCCTGCATTCCAGTCACTGCAGGGATATCCGGCCTTATTTCGAGTCAGGGCATCGCGGTGTCCATTCCACTTGAGGCCGCAAACTCAGGGTCCCTCTCACATACCTAGAGCTGAGAGAAGCCTCCTCTTGAGGTGCTTGTGGTAAGGTGGTATTCCTCTGGAGTCGAAGCCAGGGACTAACCTCTCATCTCGAGTTGATTTTTGGTCCACGGAGCTCTTTCGTGTTGCTACAGTGACCTCAGGATCCCTCTAGCCTTGAAACAGTGTTCTTGGGGTTTCTCTGGAGTGCCATGAAGGAAATCAAGGCTCCTTTCATGTGTGATGTGCAACACAGAATTGCTCTGCACGCAGTGCAGGGGAATCGGGCCTCATCTCGCGGCGAGGGGGAAGTCTCATGGTTTTTCTCGAGTTGCGGCGGGAACCTGGGGTATATTCTCGAGTTACGACGGGGATGGCCCTACCACACACGTGTTTCTTCAGCCACGTCAGGACTCTTGCCTAGTTGCGAGACACAACTCGGGATTCTCCTCGAGGCTTGGCAAGGCAATTGGGACGCCTCTCCAGCTGAGGCGGGAGACCAAGGGTCCCTTTCCACGTGCCACAGGAATCCTGGGGCTCCTATCAAGTTTCACGAGGAGTCAGGCATCGTCTCCTTTGGAGGCACTAATCTCCGCGTACCTCTGGAGTTTTCAAAGGATGTGAGGCCTCCGGTCGCGATGAGGTGGGGAACTAGGTCTTTCTCTGTGGTCTCAACAGGGGATTCAGACATCCTTTCATCTTGGGAGATGCAAGACGAGCCTGCATTCAAGTCACTGCAGGGATATCCAGGCTTATTTTGCGTCAGGGCATCGCGGTGTCCATTCCACTTGAGGCCGCAAACTCAGGGTCCCTCTCACATACCTAGAGCTGAGAGAAGCCTCCTCTTGAGGTGCTTGTGGTAAGGTGGTATTCCTCTGGAGTCGAAGCCAGGAACTAACATCTCATCTCGAGTTGATTTTTGGTCCACGGAGCTCTTTCGTGTTGCTACAGTGACCTCAGGATCCCTCTAGCCCTGAAACAGTGTTCTTGGGGTTTCTCTGGAGTGCCATCAAGGAAATCAAGGCTCCTTTCATGTGTGATGTGCAAGACGGATTTGCTCTGCACGCAGTACAGGGGAATCGGGCCTCATCTCGCATCGAGGGGGAAGTCTCATGGTTTTTCTCGAGTTGCGGCGGGAACCTGGGGTATATTCTCGAGTTACGACGGGGATGGCCCTTCCACCCACGTGTTTGTTCAGCCACGTCAGGACTCCTGCCTAGTTGCGAGGGACAACTCTGGATTCTCCTCGAGGCTTGGCAGGGCAATTGGGACGCCTCTCCAGCTGAGGCGGGAGACCAAGTGTCCCTTTCCAAGTGCCACAGGAATCCTGGGACTCCTATCAAGTTTCACGAGGAGTCAGGCATCGTCTCCTTTGGAGGCACTGATCTCCGCGTACCTCTGGAGTTTTCAAAGAATGTGAGGCAATCGGTCGCGATGAGGTGGGGAACTAAGTCTTTCTCTGTGCTTTCCACAGGGGATTCAGACATCCTTTCGTCCTGGGAGATGCAAGACGAGCCTGCATTGAAGTCACTGCAGGGATATCCGGCCTTATTTCGAGTCAGGGCATCGCGGTGTCCATTCCACTTGAGGCCGCAAACTCAGGGTCCCTCTCACATACCTAGAGCTGAGAGAAGCCTCCTCTTGAGGTGCTTGTGGTAAGGTGGTATTCCTCTGGAGACGAATCCAGGGACTAACCTCTCTTTTCGAGTTGATTTTTGGTCCACAGAGTTCTTTCGTGTTGCTACAGTGACCTCAGGATCCCTCTAGCCTTGAAACAGTGTTCTTGGGGTTTCTCTGGAGTGCCATCAAGGAAATCAAGGCTCCTTTCATGTGTGATGTGCAAGACGGATTTGCTCTGCACGCAGTACAGGGGAATCGGGCCTCATCTCGCATCGAGGGGGAAGTCTCATGGTTTTTCTCGAGTTGCGGCGGGAACCTGGGGTATATTCTCGAGTTACGACGGGGATGGCCCTTCCACCCACGTGTTTGTTCAGCCACGTCAGGACTCCTGCCTAGTTGCGAAAGACAACTCGGGATTCTCCTCGAGGCTTCGCACGGCAATTGGAACGCCTCTCCATCTGAGGCGGGAGACCAAGGGTCCCTTTCCACGTGCCACAAGAATCCTGGGACTCCTATCAAGTTTCACGAGGAGTCAGGCATCGTCTCCTTTGGAGGCACTGATCTCCGCGTACCTCTGGAGTTTTCAAAGGATGTGAGGCATCCGGTCGCGATGAGGTGGGGAACTAGGTCTTTCTCTGTGGTCTCCACAGGGGATTCAGACATCCTTTCTTCTTGGGAGATGCAAGACGAGCCTGCATTCAAGTCACTGCAGGGATATTCGGCCTTATTTCGAGTCAGGGCATCGCGGTGTCCATTCCACTTGAGGCCACAAACTCAGGGTCCCTCTCACATACCTAGAGCTGAGAGAAGCCTCCTCTTGAGGTGCTTGTGGTAAGGTGGTATTCCTCTGGAGTCGAAGCCAGGGACTAACCTCTCATCTCGAGTTGATTTTTGGCCCACGGAGTTCTTTCGTGTTGCTACAGTGACCTCAGGATCCCTCTAGCCTTGAAACAGTGTTCTTGGGGTTTCTCTGGAGTGCCATCAAGGAAATCAAGGCTCCTTTCAAGTGTGATGTGCAACACGGAATTGCTCTGCACGCAGTGCAGGTGAATCGGGCCTCATCTCGCGGTGAAGGGGAAGTCTCATGGTTTTTCTTGAGTTGCGGCGGGAACCTGGGGTATATTCTCGAGTTACGACGGGGATGGCCCTTCCACCCACGTGTTTGTTCAGCCACGTCAGGACTCCTGCCTAGTTGCGAGGGACAACTCGGGATTCTCCTCGAGGCTTTGCAGGGCAATTGGGACGCCTCTCCAGCTGAGACGGGAGACCAAGGGTCCCTTTCCACGTGCCACAGGAATCTTGGGTCTCCTATCAAGTTTCACGAGGAGTCAGGCATCGTCTCCTTTGGAGGCACTGATCTCCGCGTACCTCTGGAGTTTTCAAAGGATGTGAGGCCTCCGGTCGCGATGAGGTGGGGAACTAGGTCTTTCTCTGTGGTCTCCACAGGGGATTCAGACATCCTTTCTTCTTGGGAGATGCAAGACGAGCCTGCATTCCAGTCATTGCAGGGATATCCGGCCTTATTTCGAGTCAGGTCATCGCGGTGTCCATTCCACTTGAGGCCGCAAACTCAGGGTCCCTCTCACATGCCTAGAGCTGAAAGAAGCCTCCTCTTGAGGTGCTTGTGGTAAGGTGTATTCCTCTGGAGTCGAAGCCAGGGTCTAACCTCTCATCTCGAGTTGATTTTTGGTCCACGGAGCTCTTTCGTGTTGCTACAGTGACCTCAGGATCCCTCTAGCCTTGAAACAGTGTTCTTGGGGTTTCTCTGGAGTGCCATCAAGGAAATCAAGGCTCCTTTCATGTGTGATGTGCAACACAGAATTGCTCTGCACGCAGTGCAGGGGAATCGGGCCTCATCTAGCGGCGAGGGGGAAGTCTCATGGTTTTTCTCGAGTTGCGGCGGGAACCTGGGGTATATTCTCGAGTTACGACGGGGATGGCCCTTCCACCCACGTGTTTCTTCAGCCACGTCAGGACTCCTGCCTAGTTGCGAGGGACAACTCGGGATTCTCCTCCAGGCTTTGCAGGGCAATTGGGACGCCTCTCCAGCTGAGGCGGGAGACCAAGGGTCCCTTTCCACGTGCCACAAGAATCCTGGGACTCCTATCAAGTTTCACGAGGAGTCAGGCATCGTCTCCTTTGGAGGCACTGATCTCCGCGTACCTCTGGAGATTTCAAAGGATGTGAGGCCTCCGGTCGCGATGAGGTGGGGAACTAGGTCTTTCTCTGTGGTCTCCACAGGGGATTCAGACATCCTTTCTTCTTGGGAGATGCAAGACGAGCCTGCATTCCAGTCACTGCAGGGATATCCGGCCTTATTTCGAGTCAGGGCATCGCGGTGTCCATTCCACTTGAGGCCGCAAACTCAGGGTCCCTCTCACATACCTAGAGCTGAGAGAAGCCTCCTCTTGACGTGCTTGTGGTAAGGTGGTATTCCTCTGGAGACGAATCCAGGGACTAACCTCTCTTTTCGAGTTGATTTTTGGTCCACAGAGTTCTTTCGTGTTGCTACAGTGACCTCAGGATCCCTCTATCCTTGAAACAGTGTTCTTGGGGTTTCTCTGGAGTGCCATCAAGGAAATCACGGCTCCTTTCATGTGTGATGTGCAAGACGGAATTGCTCTGCACGCAGTACAGGGGAATCGGGCCTCATTTCGCATCGAGGGGGAAGTCTCATAGTTTTTCTCGAGTTGCGGTGGGAACCTGGGGTATATTCTCGAGTTACGACGGGGATGGCCCTTCCACCCACGTGTTTGTTCAGCCACGTCAGGACTCCTGCCTAGTTGCGAGGGACAACTCGGGATTCTCCTCGAGGATTGGCAGGGCAATTGGAACGCCTCTCCAGCTGAGGCGGGAGACCAAGGGTCCCTTTCCACGTGCCACAAGAATCCTGGGACTCCTATCAAGTTTCACGAGGAGTCAGGCATCGTCTCCTTTGGAGGCACTGATCTCCGCGTACCTCTGGAGTTTTCAAAGGATGTGAGGCCTGCGGTCGCGATGAGGTGGGGAACTAGGTGTTTCTCTGTGGTCTCCACAGGGGATTCAGACATCCTTTCTTCTTGGGAGATGCAAGACGAGCCTGCATTCAGGTCACTGCAGGGATATCCGGCCTTATTTCGAGTCAGGGCATCGCGGTGTCCATTCCACTTGAGGCCGCAAACTCAGGATCCCTCTCACACACCTAGAGCTGAGAGAAGCCTCCTCTTGAGGTGCTTGTGGTAAGGTGGTATTCCTCTGGAGACGAATCCAGGGACTAACCTCTCTTTTCGAGTTGATTTTTGGTCCACAGAGTTCTTTCGTGTTGCTACAGTGACCTCAGGATCCCTCTATCCTTGAAACAGTGTTCTTGGGGTTTCTCTGGAGTGCCATCAAGGAAATCAAGGCTCCTTTCATGTGTGATGTGCAAGACGGAATTGCTCTGCACGCAGTACAGGGGAATCGGGCCTCATCTCGCATCGAGGGGGAAGTCTCATGGTTTTTCTCGAGTTGCGGCGGGAACCTGGGGTATATTCTCGAGTTACGACGGGGATGGCCCTTCCACACACGTGTTTCTTCAGCGACGTCAGGACTCCTGCCTAGTTGCGAGGGACACCTCGGGATTCTCCTCGAGGCTTTGCAGGGCAATTGGGACGCCTCTCCAGCTGAGACGGGAGACCAAGGGTCCCTTTCCAGGTGCCACAGGAATCCTGGGTCTCCTATCAAGTTTCTCGAGGAGTCAGGCATCGTCTCCTTTGGAGGCACTGATCTCCGCGTACCTCTGGAGTTTTCAAAGGATGTGAGGCCTCCGGTCGCGATGAGGTGGGGAACTAGGTCTTTCTCTGTGGTCTCCACAAGGGATTCAGACATCCTTTCGTCTTGGGAGATGCAAGACGAGCCTGCATTCCAGTCACTGCAGGGATATCCGGCCTTATTTCGAGTCAGGGCATCGCGGTGTCCATTCCACTTGAGGCCGCAAACTCAGGGTGCCTCTCACATACCTAGAGCTGAGAGAAGCCTCCTCTTGAGGTGCTTGTGGTAAGGTGGTATTCCTCTGGAGTCGAAGCCAGGGACTAACCTCTCATCTCGAGTTGATTTTTGGTCCACGGAGCTCTTTCGTGTTGCTACAGTGACCTCAGGATCCCTCTAGCCTTGAAACAGTGTTCTTGGGGTTTCTCTGGAGTGCCATGAAGGAAATCAAGGCTCCTTTCATGTGTGATGTGCAACACAGAATTGCTCTGCACGCAGTGCAGGGGAATCGGGCCTCATCTCGCGGCGAGGGGGAAGTCTCATGGTTTTTCTCGAGTTGCGGCGGGAACCTGGGGTATATTCTCGAGTTACGACGGGGATGGCCCTTCCACACACGTGTTTGTTCAGCCACGTCATGACTCTTGCCTAGTTGCGAGGGACAACTCGGGATTCTCCTCGAGGCTTGGCACGGCAATTGCGACGCCTCTCCAGCTGAGGCGGGAGACCAAGGGTCCCCTTCCACGTGCCACAAGAATCCTGGGACTCCTATCAAGTTTCACGAGGAGTCAGGCATCGTCTCCTTTGGAGGCACTGATCTCCGCGTACCTCTGGAGTTTTCAAAGGATGTGAGGCCTCCGGTCGCGATGAGGTGGGGAACTAGGTCTTTCTCTGTGGTCTCCACAGGGGATTCAGACATCCTTTCTTCTTGGGAGATGCAAGACGAGCCTGCATTGAAGTCACTGCAGGGATATCCGGCCTTATTTCGAGTCAGGGCATCGCGGTGTCCATTCCACTTGAGGCCGCAAACTCAGGATCCCTCTCACATACCTAGAGCTGAGAGAAGCCTCCTCTTGAGGTGCTTGTGGTAAGGTGGTATTCCTCAGGAGTCGAAGCCAGGGACTAACCTCTCATCTCGTGTTGATTCTTGGTCCACGGAGATCTTTCGTGTTGCTACAGTGACCTCAGGATCCCTCTAGCCTTGAAACAGTGTTCTTGGGGTTTCTCTGGAGTGCCATCAAGGAAATCAAGGCTCCTTTCATGTGTGATGTGCAACACGGAATTGCTCTGCACGCAGTGCAGGGGAATCGGGCCACATCTCGTGGCGAAGGGGAAGTCTCATGGTTTTTCTCCAGTTGCGGCGGGAACCTGGGGTATATTCTCGAGTTACGACGGGGATGGCCCTTCCACACACGTGTTTGTTCAGCCACGTCAGGACTCCTGCCTAGTTGCGAGGGACAACTCTGAATTCTCCTCGAGGCTTGGCAGGGCAATTGGGACGCCTCTCCAGCTGAGGCGGGAGACCAAGTGTCCCTTTCCAAGTGCCAAAGGAATCCTGGGACTCCTATCAAGTTTCACGAGGAGTCAGGCATCGTCTCCTTTGGAGGCACTGATCTCCGCGTACCTCTGGAGTTTTCAAAGGATGTGAGGCCTCCGGTCGCGATGAGGTGGGGAACTAAGTTTTTCTCTGTGCTTTCCACATGGGATTCAGACATCCTTTCTTCTTGGGAGATGCAAGACGAGCCTGCATTGAAGTCACTGCAGGGATATCCGGCCTTATTTCGAGTCAGGGCATCGCGGTGTCCATTCCACTTGAGGCCGCAAACTCAGGGTCCCTCTCACATACCTAGAGCTGAGAGAAGCCTCCTCTTGAGGTGCTTGTGGTAAGGTGGTATTCCTCTGGAGACGAATCCAGGGACTAACCTCTCTTTTCAAGTTGATTTTTGGTCCACAGAGTTCTTTCGTGTTGCTACAGTGACCTCAGGATCCCTCTAGCCTTGAAACAGTGTTCTTGGGGTTTCTCTGGAGTGCCATCAAGGAAATCACGGCTCCTTTCATGTGTGATGTGCAAGACGGAATTGCTCTGCACGCAGTACAGGGGAATTGGGCCTCATCTCGCATCGAGGGGGAAGTCTCATGGTTTTTCTCGAGTTGCGGCGGGAACCTGGGGTGTATTCTCGAGTTACGACGGGGATGGCCCTTCCACCCATGTGTTTGTTCAGCCACGTCAGGACTCCTGCCTAGTTGCGAGGGAAAACTCGGGATTCTCCTCGAGGCTTGGCAGGGCAATTGGAACGCCTCTCCAGCTGAGGCGGGAGACCAAGGGTCCCTTTCCACGTGCCACAAGAATCCTGGGACTCCTATCAAGTTTCACGAGGAGTCAGGCATCGTCTCCTTTGAAGGCACTGATCTCCGCGTACCTCTGGAGTTATCAAAGGATGTGAGGCCTCCGGTCGCGATGAGGTGGGGAACTAGGTCTTTCTCTGTGGTCTCCACAGGGGATTCAGACATCCTTTCTTCTTGGGAGATGCAAGACGAGCCTGCATTCAAGTCACTGCAGGGATATCCGGCCTTATTTCGAGTCAGGGCATCGCGGTGTCCATTCCACTTGAGGCCGCAAACTCAGGATCCCTCTCACATACCTAGAGCTGAGAGAAGCCTCCTCATGAGGTGCTTGTGGTGAGGTGGTATTCCTCAGGAGTCGAAGGCAGGGACTAACCTCTCATCTCGTGTTGATTCTTGGTCCACGGAGCTCTTTCGTGTTGCTACAGTGACCTCAGGATCCCTCTAGCCTTGAAACAGTGTTCTTGGGGTTTCTCTGGAGTGCCATCAAGGAAATCAAGGCTCCTTTCATGTGTGATGTGCAACACGGAATTGCTCTGCACGCAGTGCAGGGGAATCGGGCCTCATCTCGTGGCGAGGGGGAAGTCTCATGGTTTTTCTCGAGTTGCGGCGGGAACCTGGGGTGTATTCTCGAGTTACGACGGGGATGGCCCTTCCACACACGTGTTTCTTCAGCGACGTCAGGACTCCTGCCTAGTTGCGAGGGACAACTCGGGATTCTCCTCGAGGCTTTGCAGGGCAATTGGGACGCCTCTCCAGCTGAGACGGGAGACCAAGGGTCCCTTTCCACGTGCCACAGGAATCCTGGGTCTCCTATCAAGTTTCACGAGGAGTCAGGCATCGTTTCCTTTGGAGGCACTGATCTCCGCAAACCTCTGGAGTTTTCAAAGGATTTGAGGCCTCCTGTCGCGATAAGGTGGGGAACTAGGTCTTTCTCTGTGGTCTCCACAGGGGATTCAGACACCCTTTCGTCTTGGGAGATGCAAGACGAGCCTGCATTCCAGTCACTGCAGGTATATCCGGCCTTATTTCGAGTCAGGGCATCACGGTGTCCATTCCACTTGAGGCCGCAAACTCAGGGTCCCTCTCACATACCTAGAGCTGAGAGAAGCCTCCTCTTGAGGTGCTTGTGGTAAGGTGGTATTCCTCTGGAGTCGAAGCCAGGGACTAACCTCTCATCTCGAGTTGATTTTTGGCCCACGGAGCTCTTTGGTGTTGCTACAGTGACCTCAGGATCCCTCTAGCCTTGAAACAGTGTTCTTGGGGTTTCTCTGGAGTGCCATCAAGGAAATCAAGGCTCCTTTCATGTGTGATGTGCAACACAGAATTGCTCTGCACACAGTGCAGGGGAATCGGGCCTCATCTCGCGGCGAGGGGGAAGTCTCATGGTTTTTCTCGAGTTGCGGCGGGAACCTGGGGTATATTCTCCAGTTACGACGGGGATGGCCCTTCCACACACGTGTTTGTTCAGCCACGTCAGGACTCTTGCCTAGTTGCGAGACACAACTCGGGATTCTCCTCGAGGCTTGGCAAGGCAATTGGGACGCCTCTCCAGCTGAGGCGGGAGACCAAGGGTCCCTTTCCACGTGCCACAGGAATCCTGGGTCTCCTATCAAGTTTCACGAGGAGTCAGGCATCGTCTCCTTTGGAGGCACTGATCTCCGCGTACCTCTGGAGTTTTCAAAGGATGTGAGGCCTCCGGTCGCGATGAGGTGGGGAACTAGATCTTTCTCTGTGGTCTCCACAGGGGATTCAGACATCCTTTCAACTTGGGAGATGCAAGACGAGCCTGCATTCAAGTCACTGCAGGGATATCCATCCTTATTTCGCGTCAGGGCATCGCGGTGTCCATTCCACTTGAGGCCGCAAACTCAGGGTCCCTCTCACATACCTAGAGCTGAGAGAAGCCTCCTCTTGAGGTGCTTGTGGTAAGGTGGTATTCCTCTGGAGTCGAAGCCAGGGACTAACCTCTCATCTCGAGTTGATTTTTGGCCCACGGAGCTCTTTCGTGTTGTTTCAGTGACCTGAGGATCCCTCTAGGCTTGAAACAGTGTTCTTGGGGTTTCTCTGGAGTACCATCAAGGAAATCAAGGCTCCTTTCATGTGTGATGTGCAACACGGAATTGCTCTGCACGCAGTGCAGGGGAATCGGGCCTCATCTCGCGGCGAGGGGGAAGTCTCATGGTTTTTCTCGAGTTGCGGCGGGAACCTGGGGTATATTCTCGAGTTACGACGGGGATGGCCCTTCCACCCACGTGTTTGTTCAGCCATGTCAGGACTCCTGCCTAGTTGCGAGGGACAACTCTGGATTCTCCTCGAGGCTTGGCAGGGCAATTGGGACGCCTCTCCAGCTGAGGCGGGAGACCAAGTGTCCCTTTCCAAGTGCCACAGGAATCCTGGGACTCCTATCAAGTTTCACGAGGAGTCAGGCATCGTCTCCTTTGGAGGCACTGATCTCCGCGTACCTGTGGAGTTTTCAAAGGATGTGAGGCCTCCGGTCGCGATGAGGTGGGGAACTAGGTCTTTCTCTGTGGTCTCCACAGGGGATTCAGACATCCTTTCTTCTTGGGAGATGCAAGACGAGCCTGCATTCAAGTCACTGCAGGGATATCCGGCCTTATTTCGAGTCAGGGCATCGCGGTGTCCATTCCACTTGAGGCCGCAAACTCAGGATCCCTCTCACATACCTAGAGCTGAGAGAAGCCTCCTCATGAGGTGCTTGTGGTGAGGTGGTATTCCTCAGGAGTCGAAGGCAGGGACTAACCTCTCATCTCGTGTTGATTCTTGGTCCACGGAGCTCTTTCGTGTTGCTACAGTGACCTCAGGATCCCTCTAGCCTTGAAACAGTGTTCTTGGGGTTTCTCTGGAGTGCCATCAAGGAAATCAAGGCTCCTTTCATGTGTGATGTGCAACACGGAATTGCTCTGCACGCAGTGCAGGGGAATCGGGCCTCATCTCGTGGCGAGGGGGAAGTCTCATGGTTTTTCTCGAGTTGCGGCGGGAACCTGGGGTGTATTCTCGAGTTACGACGGGGATGGCCCTTCCACACACGTGTTTCTTCAGCGACGTCAGGACTCCTGCCTAGTTGCGAGGGACAACTCGGGATTCTCCTCGAGGCTTTGCAGGGCAATTGGGACGCCTCTCCAGCTGAGACGGGAGACCAAGGGTCCCTTTCCACGTGCCACAGGAATCCTGGGTCTCCTATCAAGTTTCACGAGGAGTCAGGCATCGTTTCCTTTGGAGGCACTGATCTCCGCAAACCTCTGGAGTTTTCAAAGGATTTGAGGCCTCCTGTCGCGATAAGGTGGGGAACTAGGTCTTTCTCTGTGGTCTCCACAGGGGATTCAGACACCCTTTCGTCTTGGGAGATGCAAGACGAGCCTGCATTCCAGTCACTGCAGGTATATCCGGCCTTATTTCGAGTCAGGGCATCGCGGTGTCCATTCCACTTGAGGCCGCAAACTCAGGGTCCCTCTCACATACCTAGAGCTGAGAGAAGCCTCCTCTTGAGGTGCTTGTGGTAAGGTGGTATTCCTCTGGAGTCGAAGCCAGGGACTAACCTCTCATCTCGAGTTGATTTTTGGCCCACGGAGCTCTTTGGTGTTGCTACAGTGACCTCAGGATCCCTCTAGCCTTGAAACAGTGTTCTTGGGGTTTCTCTGGAGTGCCATCAAGGAAATCAAGGCTCCTTTCATGTGTGATGTGCAACACAGAATTGCTCTGCACACAGTGCAGGGGAATCGGGCCTCATCTCGCGGCGAGGGGGAAGTCTCATGGTTTTTCTCGAGTTGCGGCGGGAACCTGGGGTATATTCTCCAGTTACGACGGGGATGGCCCTTCCACACACGTGTTTGTTCAGCCACGTCAGGACTCTTGCCTAGTTGCGAGACACAACTCGGGATTCTCCTCGAGGCTTGGCAAGGCAATTGGGACGCCTCTCCAGCTGAGGCGGGAGACCAAGGGTCCCTTTCCACGTGCCACAGGAATCCTGGGTCTCCTATCAAGTTTCACGAGGAGTCAGGCATCGTCTCCTTTGGAGGCACTGATCTCCGCGTACCTCTGGAGTTTTCAAAGGATGTGAGGCCTCCGGTCGCGATGAGGTGGGGAACTAGATCTTTCTCTGTGGTCTCCACAGGGGATTCAGACATCCTTTCAACTTGGGAGATGCAAGACGAGCCTGCATTCAAGTCACTGCAGGGATATCCATCCTTATTTCGCGTCAGGGCATCGCGGTGTCCATTCCACTTGAGGCCGCAAACTCAGGGTCCCTCTCACATACCTAGAGCTGAGAGAAGCCTCCTCTTGAGGTGCTTGTGGTAAGGTGGTATTCCTCTGGAGTCGAAGCCAGGGACTAACCTCTCATCTCGAGTTGATTTTTGGCCCACGGAGCTCTTTCGTGTTGTTTCAGTGACCTGAGGATCCCTCTAGGCTTGAAACAGTGTTCTTGGGGTTTCTCTGGAGTACCATCAAGGAAATCAAGGCTCCTTTCATGTGTGATGTGCAACACGGAATTGCTCTGCACGCAGTGCAGGGGAATCGGGCCTCATCTCGCGGCGAGGGGGAAGTCTCATGGTTTTTCTCGAGTTGCGGCGGGAACCTGGGGTATATTCTCGAGTTACGACGGGGATGGCCCTTCCACCCACGTGTTTGTTCAGCCATGTCAGGACTCCTGCCTAGTTGCGAGGGACAACTCTGGATTCTCCTCGAGGCTTGGCAGGGCAATTGGGACGCCTCTCCAGCTGAGGCGGGAGACCAAGTGTCCCTTTCCAAGTGCCACAGGAATCCTGGGACTCCTATCAAGTTTCACGAGGAGTCAGGCATCGTCTCCTTTGGAGGCACTGATCTCCGCGTACCTGTGGAGTTTTCAAAGGATGTGAGGCCTCCGGTCGCGATGAGGTGGGGAACTAAGTCTTTCTCTGTGCTTTCCACAGGGGATTCAGACATCCTTTCGTCCTGGGAGATGCAAGACGAGCCTTCATTGAAGTCACTGCAGGGATATCCAGCCTTATTTCGAGTCAGGGCATCGCGGTGTCCATTCCACTTGAGGCCGAAAACTCAGGATCCCTCTCACATACCTAGAGCTGAGAGAAGCCTCCTCTTGAGGTGCTTGTGGTAAGGTGGTATTCCTCAGGAGTCGAAGCCAGAGACTAACCTCTCATCTCGTGTTGATTCTTGGTCCACGGAGCTCTTTCGTGTTGCTACAGTGACCTCAGGATCCCTCTAGCCTTGAAACAGTGTTCTTGGGGTTTCTCTGGAGTGCCATCAAGGAAATCACGGCTCCTTTCATGTGTGATGTGCAAGACGGAATTGCTCTGCACGCAGTACAGGGGAATTGGGCCTCATCTCGCATCGAGGGGGAAGTCTCATGGTTTTTCTCGAGTTGCGGCGGGAACCTGGGGTATATTCTCGAGTTACGACGGGGATGGCCCTTCCACCCATGTGTTTGTTCAGCCACGTCAGGACTCCTGCCTAGTTGCGAGGGACAACTCGGGATTCTCCTCGAGGCTTTGCAGGGCAATTGGGACGCCTCTCCAGCTGAGACGGGAGACCAAGGGTCCCTTTCCACGTGCCACAGGAATCTTGGGTCTCCTATCAAGTTTCACGAGGAGTCAAGCATCGTCTCCTTTGTAGGCACTGATCTCCGCGTACCTCTGGAGTTTTCAAAGGATGTGAGGCCTCCGGTCGCGATGAGGTGGGGAACTAGGTCTTTCTCTGTGGTCTCCACAGGGGATTCAGACATCCTTTCTTCTTGCGAGATGCAAGACGAGCCTGCATTCCAGTCACTGCAGGGATATCCGGCCTTATTTCGAGTCAGGTCATCGCGGTGTCCATTCCACTTGAGGCCGCAAACTCAGGGTCCCTCTCACATGCCTAGAGCTGAAAGAAGCCTCCTCTTGAGGTGCTTGTGGTAAGGTGGTATTCCTCTGGAGTCGAAGCCAGGGTCTAACCTCTCATCTCGAGTTGATTTTTGGTCCACGGAGCTCTTTCGTGTTGCTACAGTGACCTCAGGATCCCTCTAGCCTTGAAACAGTGTTCTTGGGGTTTCTCTGGAGTGCCATGAAGGAAATCAAGGCTCCTTTCATGTGTGATGTGCAACACAGAATTGCTCTGCACGCAGTGCAGGGGAATCGGGCCTCATCTAGCGGCGAGGGGGAAGTCTCATGGTTTTTCTCGAGTTGCGGCGGGAACCTGGGGTATATTCTCGAGTTACGACGGGGATGGCCCTTCCACCCACGTGTTTCTTCAGCCACGTCAGGACTCCTGCCTAGTTGCGAGGGACAACTCGGGATTCTCCTCCAGGCTTTGCAGGGCAATTGGGACGCCTCTCCAGCTGAGGCGGGAGACCAAGGGTCCCTTTCCACGTGCCACAAGAATCCTGGGACTCCTATCAAGTTTCACGAGGAGTCAGGCATCGTCTCCTTTGGAGGCACTGATCTCCGCGTACCTCTGGAGATTTCAAAGGATGTGAGGCCTCCGGTCGCGATGAGGTGGGGAACTAGGTCTTTCTCTGTGGTCTCCACAGGCGATTCAGACATCCTTTCATCTTGGGAGATGCAAGACGAGCCTGCATTCAAGTCACTGCAGGGATATCCGGCCTTATTTCGAGTCAGGGCATCGCGGTGTCCATTCCACTTGAGGCCGCAAACTCAGGGTCCCTCTCACATACCTAGAGCTGAGAGAAGCCTCCTCTTGACGTGCTTGTGGTAAGGTGGTATTCCTCTGGAGACGAATCCAGGGACTAACCTCTCTTTTCGAGTTGATTTTTGGTCCACAGAGTTCTTTCGTGTTGCTACAGTGACCTCAGGATCCCTCTATCCTTGAAACAGTGTTCTTGGGGTTTCTCTGGAGTGCCATCAAGGAAATCACGGCTCCTTTCATGTGTGATGTGCAAGACGGAATTGCTCTGCACGCAGTACAGGGGAATCGGGCCTCATTTCGCATCGAGGGGGAAGTCTCATAGTTTTTCTCGAGTTGCGGTGGGAACCTGGGGTATATTCTCGAGTTACGACGGGGATGGCCCTTCCACACACGTGTTTGTTCAGCCACGTCAGGACTCCTGCCTAGTTGCGAGGGACAACTCGGGATTCTCCTCGAGGATTGGCAGGGCAATTGGAACGCCTCTCCAGCTGAGGCGGGAGACCAAGGGTCCCTTTCCACGTGCCACAAGAATCCTGGGACTCCTATCAAGTTTCACGAGGAGTCAGGCATCGTCTCCTTTGGAGGCACTGATCTCCGCGTACCTCTGGAGTTTTCAAAGGATGTGAGGCCTGCGGTCGCGATGAGGTGGGGAACTAGGTGTTTCTCTGTGGTCTCCACAGGGGATTCAGACATCCTTTCTTCTTGGGAGATGCAAGACGAGCCTGCATTCAGGTCACTGCAGGGATATCCGGCCTTATTTCGAGTCAGGGCATCGCGGTGTCCATTCCACTTGAGGCCGCAAACTCAGGATCCCTCTCACACACCTAGAGCTGAGAGAAGCCTCCTCTTGAGGTGCTTGTGGTAAGGTGGTATTCCTCAGGAGTCGAAGCCAGGGACTAAGCTCTCATCTCGTGTTGATTCTTGGTCCACGGAGCTCTTTCGTGTTGCTACAGTGACCTCAGGATCCCTCTAGCCTTGAAACAGTGTTCTTGGGGTTTCTCTGGAGTGCCATGAAGGAAATCAAGGCTCCTTTCATGTGTGATGTGCAACACGGAATTGCTCTGCACGCAGTGCAGGGGAATCGGGCCTCATCTCGCGGCGAGGGGGAAGTCTCATGGTTTTTCTCGAGTTGCGGCGGGAACCTGGGGTATATTCTCGAGTTACGACGCGGATGGCCCTTCCACCCACGTGTGTGTTCAGCCATGTCAGGACTCCTGCCTAGTTGCGAGGGACAACTCGGGATTCGCCTTGACGCTTTGCAGGGCAATTGGGACGCCTCTCCAGCTGAGACGGGAGACCAAGGGTCCCTTTCCACGTGCCACAGGAATCCTGGGTCTCCTATCAAGTTTCACGAGGAGTCAGGCATCGTCTCCTTTGGAGGCACTGATCTCCGCATACCTCTGGAGTTTTCAAAGGATTTGAGGCCTCCTGTCGCGATGAGGTGGGGAATTAGGTCTTTCTCTGTGGTCTCCACAGGGGATTCAGACACCCTTTCGTCTTGGGAGATGCAAGACGAGCCTGCATTCCAGTCACTGCAGGGATATCCGGCCTTATTTCGAGTCAGGGCATCGCGGTGTCCATTCCACTTGAGGCCGCAAACTCAGGGTCCCTCTCACATACCTAGAGCTGAGAGAAGCCTCCTCTTGAGGTGCTTGTGGTAAGGTGGTATTCCTCTGGATTCGAAGCCAGGGACTAACCTCTCATCTCGTATTGATTTTTGGTCCACGGAGCTCTTTCGTGTTGCTACAGTGACCGCAGGATCCCTCTAGCCTTGAAACAGTGTTCTTGGGGTTTCTCTGGAGTGCCATGAAGGAAATCAAGGCTCCTTTCATGTGTGATGTGCAACACAGAATTGCTCTGCACGCAGTGCAGGGGAATCGGGCCTCATCTCACGGCGAGGGGGAAGTCTCATGGTTTTTCTCGAGTTGCGGCGGGAACCTGGGGTATATTCTCGAGTTACGACGGGGATGGCCCTTCCACACACGTGTTTGTTCAGCCACGTCAGGACTCCTGCCTAGTTGCGAGACACAACTCGGGATTCTCCTCCAGGCTTGGCAAGGCAATTGGGACGCCTCTCCAGCTGAGGCGGGAGACCAAGGGTCCCTTTCCACGTGCCACAGGAATCCTGGGACTCCTATCAAGTTTCACGAGGAGTCAGGCATCGTCTCCTTTGGAGGCACTGATCTCCGCGTACCTCTGGAGTTTTCAAAGGATGTGAGGCTATCGGTCGCGATGAGGTGGGGAACTAAGTCTTTCTCTGTGGTCTCCACAGGGGATTCAGACACCCTTTCGTCTTGGGAGATGCAAGACGAGCCTGCATTCCAGTCACTGCAGGGATATCCGGCCTTATTTCGAGTCAGGGCATCGCGGTGACCATTCCACTTGAGGCCGCAAACTCAGGGTCCCTCTCACATACCTAGAGCTGAGAGAAGCCTCCTCTTGAGGTGCTTGTGGTAAGGTGGTATTCCTCTGGAGTCGAAGCCAGGGACTAACCTCTCATCTCGAGTTGATTTTTGGTCCACGGAGCTCTTTCGTGTTGCTACAGTGACCTCAGGATACCTCTAGCCTTGAAACAGTGTTCTTGGGGTTTCTCTGGAGTGCCATGAAGGAAATCAAGGCTCCTTTCATGTGTGATGTGCAACACAGAATTGCTCTGCACGCAGTGCAGGGGAATCGGGCCTCATCTCGCGGCGAGGGGGAAGTCTCATGGTTTTTCTCGAGTTGCGGCGGGAACCTGGGGTATATTCTCGAGTTACGACGGGGATGGCCCTTCCACACACGTGTTTGTTCAGCCACGTCAGGACTCTTGCCTAGTTGCGAGACACAACTCGGGATTCTCCTCGAGGCTTGGCAAGGCAATTGGGACGCCTCTCCAGCTGAGGCGGGAGACCAAGGGTCCCTTTCCAAGTGCCACAGGAATCCTGGGACTCCTATCAAGTTTCACGAGGAGTCAGGCATCGTCTCCTTTGGAGGCACTGATCTCCGCGTACCTGTGGAGTTTTCAAAGGATGTGAGGCCTCCGGTCGCGATGAGGTGGGGAACTAAGTCTTTCTCTGTGCTTTCCACAGGGGATTCAGACATCCTTTCGTCCTGGGAGATGCAAGACGAGCCTTCATTGAAGTCACTGCAGGGATATCCAGCCTTATTTCGAGTCAGGGCATCGCGGTGTCCATTCCACTTGAGGCCGCAAACTCAGGGTCCCTCTCACATACCTAGAGCTGAGAGAAGCCTCCTCTTGAGGTGCTTGTGGTAAGGTGGTATTCCTCTGGAGACGTATCCAGGGACTAACCTCTCTTTTCGAGTTGATTTTTGGTCCACAGAGTTCTTTCGTGTTGCTACAGTGACCTCAGGATCCCTCTATCCTTGAAACAGTGTTCTTGGGGTTTCTCTGGAGTGCCATCAAGGAAATCAAGGCTCCTTTCATGTGTGATGTGCAACACGGAATTGCTCTGCACGCAGTACAGGGGAATTGGGCCTCATCTCGCATCGAGGGGGAAGTCTCATGGTTTTTCTCGAGTTGCGGCGGGAACCTGGGGTATATTCTCGAGTTACGACGGGGATGGCCCTTCCACCCACGTGTTTGTTCAGCCACGTCAGGACTCCTGCCTAGTTGCGAGGGACAACTCGGGATTCTCCTCGAGGCTTGGCAGGGCAATTGGAACGCCTCTCCAGCTGAGGCGGGAGACCAAGGGTCCCTTTCCACGTGCCACAAGAATCCTGGGACTCCTATCAAGTTTCACGAGGAGTCAGGCATCGTCTCCTTTGAAGGCACTGATCTCCGCGTACCTCTGGAGTTTTCAAAGGATGTGAGGCCTCCGGTCGCGATGAGGTGGGGAACTAGGTCTTTCTCTGTGGTCTCCACAGGGGATTCAGACATCCTTTCTTCTTGGGAGATGCAAGACGAGCCTGCATTCAAGTCACTGCAGGGATATCCGGCCTTATTTCGAGTCAGGGCATCGCGGTGTCCATTCCACTTGAGGCCGCAAACTCAGGATCCCTCTCACATACCTAGAGCTGAGAGAAGCCTCCTCTTGAGGTGCTTGTGGTAAGGTGGTATTCCTCAGGAGTCGAAGCCAGGGACTAACCTCTCATCTCGTGTTGATTCTTAGTCCACGGAGCTCTTTCGTGTTGCTACAGTGACCTCAGGATCCCTCTAGCCTTGAAACAGTGTTCTTGGGGTTTCTCTGGAGTGCCATCAAGGAAATCAAGGCTCCTTTCATGTGTGATGTGCAACACGGAATTGCTCTGCACGCAGTGCAGGGGAATCGGGCCTCATCTCGCGGCGAGGGGGAAGTCTCATGGTTTTTCTCGAGTTGCGGCGGGAACCTGGGGTATATTCTCGAGTTACGACGGGGATGGCCCTTCCACACACGTGTTTCTTCAGCGACGTCAGGACTCCTGCCTAGTTGCGAGGGACAACTCGGGATTCTCCTCGAGGCTTTGCAGGGCAATTGGGACGCCTCTTCAGCTGAGACGGGAGACCAAGGGTCCCTTTCCACGTGCCACAGGAATCCTGGGTCTCCTATCAAGTTTCACGAGGAGTCAGGCATCGTTTCCTTTGGAGGCACTGATCTCCGCAAACCTCTGGAGTTTTCAAAGGATTTGAGGCCTCCTGTCGCGATAAGGTGGGGAACTAGGTCTTTCTCTGTGGTCTCCACAGGGGATTCAGACATCCTTTCGTCCTGGGAGATGCAAGACGAGCCTGCATTCAAGTCACTGCAGGGATATCCGGCCTTATTTCGAGTCAGGGCATCGCGGTGTCCATTCCACTTGAGGCCGCAAACTCAGGGTCCCTCTCACATACCTAGAGCTGAGAGAAGCCTCCTCTTGAGGTGCTTGTGGTAAGGTGGTATTCCTCTGGAGACGAATCCAGGGACTGACCTCTCTTTTCGAGTTGATTTTTGGTTCACAGAGTTCTTTCGTGTTGCTACAGTGACCTCAGGATCCCTCTATCCTTGAAACAGTGTTCTTGGGGTTTCTCTGAAGTGCCATCAAGGAAATCAAGGCTCCTTTCATGTGTGATGTGCAAGACGGAATTGCTCTGCACGCAGTACAGGGGAATCGGGCCTCATCTCGCATCGAGGGGGAAGTCTCATGGTTTTTCTCGAGTTGCGGCGGGAACCTGGGGTATATTCTCGAGTTACGACGGGGATGGCCCTTCCACCCACGTGTTTGTTCAGCCACGTCAGGACTCCTGTCTAGTTGCGAGGGACAACTCTGGATTCTCCTCGAGGCTTGGCAGGGCAATTGGGACGCCTCTCCAGCTGAGGCGGGAGACCAAGGGTCCCTTTCCACGTGCCACAAGAATCCTGGGACTCCTGTCAAGTTTCACGAGGAGTCAGGCATCGTCTCCTTTGGAGGCACTGATCTCCGCGTACCTCTGGAGTTTTCAAAGGATGTGAGGCCTCCGGTCGCGATGAGGTGGGGAACTAGGTGTTTCTCTGTGGTCTCCACAGGGAATTCAGACATCCTTTCTTCTTGGGCGATGCAAGACGAGCCTGCATTCAAGTCACTGCAGGGATATCCGGCCTTATTTCGAGTCAGGGCATCGCGGTGTCCATTCCACTTGAGGCCGCAAACTCAGGGTCCCTCTCACATACCTAGAGCTGAGAGAAGCCTCCTCTTGAGGTGCTTGTGGTAAGGTGGTATTCCTCTGGAGACGAATCCAGGGACTAACCTCTCTTTTCAAGTTGATTTTTGGTCCACAGAGTTCTTTCGTGTTGCTACAGTGACCTCAGGATCCCTCTATCCTTGAAACAGTGTTCTTGGGGTTTCTCTGGAGTGCCATCAAGGAAATCACGGCTCCTTTCATGTGTGATGTGCAAGACGGAATTGCTCTGCACGCAGTACCGGGGAATTGGGCCTCATCTCGCATCGAGGGGGAAGTCTCATGGTTTTTCTCGAGTTGCGGCGGGAACCTGGGGTATATTCTCGAGTTACGACGGGGATGGCCCTTCCACCCATGTGTTTGTTCAGCCACGTCAGGACTCCTGCCTAGTTGCGAGGGAAAACTCGGGATTCTCCTCGAGGCTTGGCAGGGCAATTGGAACGCCTCTCCAGCTGAGGCGGGAGACCAAGGGTCCCTTTCCACGTGCCACAAGAATCCTGGGACTCCTATCAAGTTTCACGAGGAGTCAGGCATCGTCTCCTTTGAAGGCACTGATCTCCGCGTACCTCTGGAGTTTTCAAAGGATGTGAGGCCTCCGGTCGCGATGAGGTGGGGAACTAGGTCTTTCTCTGTGGTCTTCACAGGGGATTCAGACATCCTTTCTTCTTGGGAGATGCAAGACGAGCCTGCATTCAAGTCACTGCAGGGATATCCGGCCTTATTTCGAGTCAGGGCATCGCGGTGTCCATTCCACTTGAGGCCGCAAACTCAGGATCCCTCTCACATACCTAGAGCTGAGAGAAGCCTCCTCATGAGGTGCTTGTGGTAAGGTGGTATTCCTCAGGAGTCGAAGGCAGGGACTAACCTCTCATCTCGTGTTGATTCTTGGTCCACGGAGCTCTTTCGTGTTGCTAGAGTGACCTCAGGATCCCTCTAGCCTTGAAACAGTGTTCTTGGGGTTTCTCTGGAGTGCCATCAAGGAAATCAAGGCTCCTTTCATGTGTGATGTGCAACACGGAATTGCTCTGCACGCAGTGCAGGGGAATCGGGCCTCATCTCTTGGCGAGGGGGAAGTCTCATGGTTTTTCTCGAGTTGCGGCGGGAACCTGGGGTGTATTCTCGAGTTACGACGGGGATGGCCCTTCCACACACGTGTTTCTTCAGCGACGTCAGGACTCCTGCCTAGTTGCGAGGGACAACTCGGGATTCTCCTCGAGGCTTTGCAGGGCAATTGGGACGCCTCTCCAGCTGAGACGGGAGACCAAGGGTCCCTTTCCACGTGCCACAGGAATCCTGGGTCTCCTATCAAGTTTCACGAGGAGTCAGGCATCGTTTCCTTTGGAGGCACTGATCTACGCAAACCTCTGGAGTTTTCAAAGGATTTGAGGCCTCCTGTCGCGATAAGGTGGGGAACTAGGTCTTTCTCTGTGGTCTCCACAGGGGATTCAGACACCCTTTCGTCTTGGGAGATGCAAGACGAGCCTGCATTCCAGTCACTGCAGGTATATCCGGCCTTATTTCGAGTCAGGGCATCGCGGTGTCCATTCCACTTGAGGCCGCAAACTCAGGGTCCCTCTCACATACCTAGAGCTGAGAGAAGCCTCCTCTTGAGGTGCTTGTGGTAAGGTGGTATTCCTCTGGAGTCGAAGCCAGGGACTAACCTCTCATCTCGAGTTGATTTTTGGCCCACGGAGCTCTTTGGTGTTGCTACAGTGACCTCAGGATCCCTCTAGCCTTGAAACAGTGTTCTTGGGGTTTCTCTGGAGTGCCATCAAGGAAATCAAGGCTCCTTTCATGTGTGATGTTCAACACAGAATTGCTCTGCACGCAGTGCAGGGGAATCGGGCCTCATCTCGCGGCGAGGGGGAAGTCTCATGGTTTTTCTCGAGTTGCGGCGGGAACCTGGGGTATATTCTCCAGTTACGACGGGGATGGCCCTTCCACACACGTGTTTGTTCAGCCACGTCAGGACTCTTGCCTAGTTGCGAGACACAACTCGGGATTCTCCTCGAGGCTTGGCAAGGCAATTGGGACGCCTCTCCAGCTGAGGCGGGAGACCAAGGGTCCCTTTCCACGTGCCACAGGAATCCTGGGTCTCCTATCAAGTTTCACGAGGAGTCAGGCATCGTCTCCTTTGGAGGAACTGATCTCCGCGTACCTCTGGAGTTTTCAAAGGATGTGAGGCCTCCGGTCGCGATGAGGTGGGGAACTAGATCTTTCTCTGTGGTCTCCACAGGGGATTCAGACATCCTTTCAACTTGGGAGATGCAAGACGAGCCTGCATTCAAGTCACTGCAGGGATATCCATCCTTATTTCGCGTCAGGGCATTGCGGTGTCCATTTCACTTGAGGCCGCAAACTCAGGGTTCCTCTCACATACCTAGAGCTGAGAGAAGCCTCCTCTTGAGGTGCTTGTGGTAAGGTGGTATTCCTCTGGAGTCGAAGCCAGGGACTAACCTCTCATCTCGAGTTGATTTTTGGCCCACGGAGCTCTTTCGTGTTGTTTCAGTGACCTGAGGATCCCTCTAGCCTTGAAACAGTGTTCTTGGGGTTTCTCTGGAGTGCCATCAAGGAAATCAAGGCTCCTTTCATGTGTGATGTGCAACACGGAATTGCTCTGCACGCAGTGCAGGGGAATCGGGCCTCATCTCGTGGCGAGGGGGAAGTCTCATGGTTTTTCTCGAGTTGCGGCGGGAACCTGGGGTATATTCTCGAGTTACGACGGGGATGGCCCTTCCACCCACGTGTTTGTTCAGCCACGTCAGGACTCCTGCCTAGTTGCGAGGGACAACTCTGGATTCTCCTCGAGGCTTGGCAGGGCAATTGGGACGCCTCTCCAGCTGAGGCGGGAGACCAAGTGTCCCTTTCCAAGTGCCACAGGAATCCTGGGACTCCTATCAAGTTTCACGAGGAGTCAGGCATCGTCTCCTTTGGAGGCACTGATCTCCGCGTACCTCTGGAGTTTTCAAAGGATGTGAGGCCTCCGGTCGCGATGAGGTGGGGAACTAAGTCTTTCTCTGTGCTTTCCACAGGGGATTCAGACATCCTTTCGTCCTGGGAGATGCAAGACGAGCCTTCATTGAAGTCACTGCAGGGATATCCAGCCTTATTTCGAGTCAGGGCATCGCGGTGTCCATTCCACTTGAGGCCGCAAACTCAGGGTCCCTCTCACATACCTAGAGCTAAGAGAAGCCTCCTCTTGAGGTGCTTGTGGTAAGGTGGTATTCCTCTGGAGACCTATCCAGGGACTAACCTCTCTTTTCGAGTTAATTTTTGGTCCACAGAGTTCTTTCGTGTTGCTACAGTGACCTCAGGATCCCTCTATCCTTGAAACAGTGTTCTTGGGGTTTCTCTGGAGTGCCATCAAGGAAATCAAGGCTCCTTTCATGTGTGATGTGCAAGACGGAATTGCGCTGCACGCAGTACAGGGGAATTGGGCCTCATCTCGCATCGAGGGGGAAGTCTCATGGTTTTTCTCGAGTTGCGGCGGGAACCTGGGGTATATTCTCGAGTTACGACGGGGATGGCCCTTCCACCCACGTGTTTGTTCAGCCACGTCAGGACTCCTGCCTAGTTGCGAGGGACAACTCGGGATTCTCCTCGAGGCTTGGCAGGGCAATTGGAACGCCTCTCCAGCTGAGGCGGGAGACCAAGGGTCCCTTTCCACGTGCCACAAGAATCCTGGGACTCCTATCAAGTTTCACGAGGAGTCAGGCATCGTCTCCTTTGAAGGCACTGATCTCCGCGTACCTCTGGAGTTTTCAAAGGATGTGAGGCCTCCGGTCGCGATGAGGTGGGGAACTAGGTCTTTCTCTGTGGTCTCCACAGGGGATTCAGACATCCTTTCTTCTTGGGAGATGCAAGACGAGCCTGCATTCAAGTCACTGCAGGGATATCCGGCCTTATTTCGAGTCAGGGCATCGCGGTGTCCATTCCACTTGAGGCCGCAAACTCAGGATCCCTCTCACATACCTAGAGCTGAGAGAAGCCTCCTCTTGAGGTGCTTGTGGTAAGGTGGTATTCCTCAGGAGTCGAAGCCAGGGACTAACCTCTCATCTCGTGTTGATTCTTAGTCCACGGAGCTCTTTCGTGTTGCTACAGTGACCTCAGGATCCCTCTAGCCTTGAAACAGTGTTCTTGGGGTTTCTCTGGAGTGCCATCAAGGAAATCAAGGCTCCTTTCATGTGTGATGTGCAACACGGAATTGCTCTGCACGCAGTGCAGGGGAATCGGGCCTCATCTCGCGGCGAGGGGGAAGTCTCATGGTTTTTCTCGAGTTGCGGCGGGAACCTGGGGTATATTCTCGAGTTACGACGGGAATGGCCCTTCCACACACGTGTTTCTTCAGCGACGTCAGGACTCCTGCCTAGTTGCGAGGAACAACTCGGGATTCTCCTAGAGGCTTTGCAGGGCAATTGGGACGCCTCTTCAGCTGAGACGGGAGACCAAGGGTCCCTTTCCACGTGCCACAGGAATCCTGGGTCTCCTATCAAGTTTCACGAGGAGTCAGGCATCGTTTCCTTTGGAGGCACTGATCTCCGCAAACCTCTGGAGTTTTCAAAGGATTTGAGGCCTCCTGTCGCGATAAGGTGGGGAACTAGGTCTTTCTCTGTGGTCTCCACAGGGGATTCAGACATCCTTTCGTCCTGGGAGATGCAAGACGAGCCTGCATTCAAGTCAATGCAGGGATATCCGGCCTTATTTCGAGTCAGGGCATCGCGGTGTCCATTCCACTTGAGGCCGCAAACTCAGGGTCCCTCTCACATACCTAGAGCTGAGAGAAGCCTCCTCTTGAGGTGCTTGTGGTAAGGTGGTATTCCTCTGGAGACGAATCCAGGGACTAACCTCTCTTTTCGAGTTGATTTTTGGTTCACAGAGTTCTTTCGTGTTGCTACAGTGACCTCAGGATCCCTCTATCCTTGAAACAGTGTTCTTGGGGTTTCTCTGAAGTGCCATCAAGGAAATCAAGGCTCCTTTCATGTGTGATGTGCAAGACGGAATTGCTCTGCACGCAGTACAGGGGAATCGGGCCTCATCTCGCATCGAGGGGGAAGTCTCATGGTTTTTCTCGAGTTGCGGCGGGAACCTGGGGTATATTCTCGAGTTACGACGGGGATGGCCCTTCCACCCACTTGTTTGTTCAGCCACGTCAGGACTCCTGCCTAGTTGCGAGGGACAACTCTGGATTCTCCTCGAGGCTTGGCAGGGCAATTGGGACGCCTCTCCAGCTGAGGCGGGAGACCAAGGGTCCCTGTCCACGTGCCACAAGAATCCTGGGACTCCTATCAAGTTTCACGAGGAGTCAGGCATCGTCTCCTTTGGAGGCATTGATCTCCGCCTACCTCTGGAGTTTTCAAAGGATGTGAGGCCTCCGGTCGCGATGAGGTGGGGAACTAGGTGTTTCTCTGTGGTCTCCACAGGGAATTCAGACATCCTTTCTTCTTGGGCGATGCAAGATGAGCCTGCATTCAAGTCACTGCAGGGATATCCGGCCTTATTTCGAGTCAGGGCATCGCGGTGTCCATTCCACTTGAGGCCGCAAACTCAGGATCCCTCTGACATACCTAGAGCTGAGAGAAGCCTCCTCTTGAGGTGCTTGTGGTAAGGTGGTATTCCTCTGGAGTCGAAGCAAGGGACTAACCTCTCATCTCGAGTTGATTTTGGGTCCACGGAGCTCTTTCGTGTTGCTACAGTGACCTCAGGATCCCTCTAGCCTTGAAACAGTGTTCCTGGGTTTCTCTGGAGTGCCATCAAGGAAATCAAGGCTCCTTTCATGTGTGATGTGCAACACAGAATTGCTCTGCACGCAGTGCAGGGGAATCGGGCCTCATCTCGCGGCGAGGGGGAAGTCTCATGGTTTTTCTCGAGTTGCGGCGGGAACCTGGGGTATATTCTCCAGGTACGACGGGGATGGCCCTTCCACACACGTGTTTGTTCAGCCACGTCAGGACTCTTGCCTAGTTGCGAGACACAACTCGGGATTCTCCTCGAGGCTTGGCAAGGCAATTGGGACGCCTCTCCAGCTGAGGCGGGAGACCAAGGGTCCCTTTCCACGTGCCACAGGAATCCTGGGACTCCTATCAAGTTTCACGAGGAGTCAGGCATCGTCTCCTTTGGAGGCACTGATCTCCGCGTACCTCTGGAGTTTTCAAAGGATGTGAGGCCTCCGGTCGCGATGAGGTGGGGAACTAGGTCTTTCTCTGTGGTCTCCACAGGGGATTCAGACATCCTTTCAACTTGGGAGATGCAAGACGAGCCTGCATTGAAGTCACTGCAGGGATATCCGGCCTTATTTCGAGTCAGGGCATCGCTGTGTCCATTCCACTTGAGGCCGCAAACTAGGGTCCCTCTCACATACCTAGAGCTGAGAGAAGCCTCCTCTTGAGGTGCTTGTGGTAAGGTGGTATTCCTCTGGAGACGAATCCAGGGACTAACCTCTCTTTTCAAGTTGATTTTTGGTCCACAGAGTTCTTTCGTGTTGCTACAGTGACCTCAGGATCCCTCTATCCTTGAAACAGTGTTCTTGGGGTTTCTCTGGAGTGCCATCAAGGAAATCAAGGCTCCTTTCATGTGTGATGTGCAACACGGAATTGCTCTGCACGCAGTGCAGGGGAATCGGGCCTCATCTCGTGGCGAGGGGGAAGTCTCATGGTTTTTCTCGAGTTGCGGCGGGAACCTGGGGTGTATTCTCGAGTTACGAGGGGGATGGCCCTTCCACACACGTGTTTCTCCAGCGACGTCAGGACTCCTGCCTAGTTGCGAGGGACAACTCGGGATTCTCCTCGAGGCTTTGCAGGGCAATTGGGACGCCTCTCCAGCTGAGACGGGAGACCAAGGGTCCCTTTCCACGTGCCACAGGAATCCTGGGTCTCCTATCAAGTTTCACGAGGAGTCAGGCATCGTTTCCTTTGGAGGCACTGATCTCCGCAAACCTCTGGAGTTTTCAAAGGATGTGAGGCCTCCGGTCGCGATGAGGTGGGGAACTAGATCTTTCTCTGTGGTCTCCACAGGGGATTCAGACATCCTTTCAACTTGGGAGATGCAAGACGAGCCTGCATTCAAGTCACTGCAGGGATATCCATCCTTATTTCGCGTCAGGGCATTGCGGTGTCCATTCCACTTGAGGCCGCAAACTCAGGGTTCCTCTCACATACCTAGAGCTGAGAGAAGCCTCCTCTTGAGGTGCTTGTGGTAAGGTGGTATTCCTCTGGAGTCGAAGCCAGGGACTAACCTCTCATCTCGAGTTGATTTTTGGCCCACGGAGCTCTTTCGTGTTGTTTCAGTGACCTGAGGATCCCTCTAGCCTTGAAACAGTGTTCTTGGGGTTTCTCTGGAGTGCCATCAAGGAAATCAAGGCTCCTTTCATGTGTGATGTGCAACACGGAATTGCTCTGCACGCAGTGCAGGGGAATCGGGCCTCATCTCGTGGCGAGGGGGAAGTCTCATGGTTTTTCTCGAGTTGCGGCGGGAACCTGGGGTATATTCTCGAGTTACGACGGGGATGGCCCTTCCACCCACGTGTTTGTTCAGCCACGTCAGGACTCCTGCCTAGTTGCGAGGGACAACTCTGGATTCTCCTCGAGGCTTGGCAGGGCAATTGGGACGCCTCTCCAGCTGAGGCGGGAGACCAAGTGTCCCTTTCCAAGTGCCACAGGAATCCTGGGACTCCTATCAAGTTTCACGAGGAGTCAGGCATCGTCTCCTTTGGAGGCACTGATCTCCGCGTACCTCTGGAGTTTTCAAAGGATGTGAGGCCTCCGGTCGCGATGAGGTGGGGAACTAAGTCTTTCTCTGTGCTTTCCACAGGGGATTCAGACATCCTTTCGTCCTGGGAGATGCAAGACGAGCCTTCATTGAAGTCACTGCAGGGATATCCAGCCTTATTTCGAGTCAGGGCATCGCGGTGTCCATTCCACTTGAGGCCGCAAACTCAGGGTCCCTCTCACATACCTAGAGCTAAGAGAAGCCTCCTCTTGAGGTGCTTGTGGTAAGGTGGTATTCCTCTGGAGACGTATCCAGGGACTAACCTCTCTTTTCGAGTTAATTTTTGGTCCACAGAGTTCTTTCGTGTTGCTACAGTGACCTCAGGATCCCTCTATCCTTGAAACAGTGTTCTTGGGGTTTCTCTGGAGTGCCATCAAGGAAATCAAGGCTCCTTTCATGTGTGATGTGCAAGACGGAATTGCGCTGCACGCAGTACAGGGGAATTGGGCCTCATCTCGCATCGAGGGGGAAGTCTCATGGTTTTTCTCGAGTTGCGGCGGGAACCTGGGGTATATTCTCGAGTTACGACGGGGATGGCCCTTCCACCCACGTGTTTGTTCAGCCACGTCAGGACTCCTGCCTAGTTGCGAGGGACAACTCGGGATTCTCCTCGAGGCTTGGCAGGGCAATTGGAACGCCTCTCCAGCTGAGGCGGGAGACCAAGGGTCCCTTTCCACGTGCCACAAGAATCCTGGGACTCCTATCAAGTTTCACGAGGAGTCAGGCATCGTCTCCTTTGAAGGCACTGATCTCCGCGTACCTCTGGAGTTTTCAAAGGATGTGAGGCCTCCGGTCGCGATGAGGTGGGGAACTAGGTCTTTCTCTGTGGTCTCCACAGGGGATTCAGACATCCTTTCTTCTTGGGAGATGCAAGACGAGCCTGCATTCAAGTCACTGCAGGGATATCCGGCCTTATTTCGAGTCAGGGCATCGCGGTGTCCATTCCACTTGAGGCCGCAAACTCAGGATCCCTCTCACATACCTAGAGCTGAGAGAAGCCTCCTCTTGAGGTGCTTGTGGTAAGGTGGTATTCCTCAGGAGTCGAAGCCAGGGACTAACCTCTCATCTCGTGTTGATTCTTAGTCCACGGAGCTCTTTCGTGTTGCTACAGTGACCTCAGGATCCCTCTAGCCTTGAAACAGTGTTCTTGGGGTTTCTCTGGAGTGCCATCAAGGAAATCAAGGCTCCTTTCATGTGTGATGTGCAACACGGAATTGCTCTGCACGCAGTGCAGGGGAATCGGGCCTCATCTCGCGGCGAGGGGGAAGTCTCATGGTTTTTCTCGAGT
The DNA here is from genome assembly GCF_910594005.1 of Cervus elaphus. Taxonomy (NCBI): domain Eukaryota; kingdom Metazoa; phylum Chordata; class Mammalia; order Artiodactyla; family Cervidae; genus Cervus; species Cervus elaphus. The sequence goes on along the minus strand of NW_025316710.1, from coordinate 497,996 downwards.
TGCGGCGGGAACCTGGGGTATATTCTCGAGTTACGACGGGAATGGCCCTTCCACACACGTGTTTCTTCAGCGACGTCAGGACTCCTGCCTAGTTGCGAGGAACAACTCGGGATTCTCCTAGAGGCTTTGCAGGGCAATTGGGACGCCTCTTCAGCTGAGACGGGAGACCAAGGGTCCCTTTCCACGTGCCACAGGAATCCTGGGTCTCCTATCAAGTTTCACGAGGAGTCAGGCATCGTTTCCTTTGGAGGCACTGATCTCCGCAAACCTCTGGAGTTTTCAAAGGATTTGAGGCCTCCTGTCGCGATAAGGTGGGGAACTAGGTCTTTCTCTGTGGTCTCCACAGGGGATTCAGACATCCTTTCGTCCTGGGAGATGCAAGACGAGCCTGCATTCAAGTCAATGCAGGGATATCCGGCCTTATTTCGAGTCAGGGCATCGCGGTGTCCATTCCACTTGAGGCCGCAAACTCAGGGTCCCTCTCACATACCTAGAGCTGAGAGAAGCCTCCTCTTGAGGTGCTTGTGGTAAGGTGGTATTCCTCTGGAGACGAATCCAGGGACTAACCTCTCTTTTCGAGTTGATTTTTGGCCCACGGAGCTCTTTCGTGTTGCTACAGTGACCTCAGGATCCCTCTAGCCTTGAAACAGTGTTCCTGGGTTTCTCTGGAGTGCCATCAAGGAAATCAAGGCTCCTTTCATGTGTGATGTGCAACACAGAATTGCTCTGCACGCAGTGCAGGGGAATCGGGCCTCATCTCGCGGCGAGGGGGAAGTCTCATGGTTTTTCTCGAGTTGCGGCGGGAACCTGGGGTATATTCTCCAGGTACGACGGGGATGGCCCTTCCACACACGTGTTTGTTCAGCCACGTCAGGACTCTTGCCTAGTTGCGAGACACAACTCGGGATTCTCCTCGAGGCTTGGCAAGGCAATTGGGACGCCTCTCCAGCTGAGGCGGGAGACCAAGGGTCCCTTTCCACGTGCCACAGGAATCCTGGGACTCCTATCAAGTTTCACGAGGAGTCAGGCATCGTCTCCTTTGGAGGCACTGATCTCCGCGTACCTCTGGAGTTTTCAAAGGATGTGAGGCCTCCGGTCGCGATGAGGTGGGGAACTAGGTCTTTCTCTGTGGTCTCCACAGGGGATTCAGACATCCTTTCAACTTGGGAGATGCAAGACGAGCCTGCATTGAAGTCACTGCAGGGATATCCGGCCTTATTTCGAGTCAGGGCATCGCTGTGTCCATTCCACTTGAGGCCGCAAACTAGGGTCCCTCTCACATACCTAGAGCTGAGAGAAGCCTCCTCTTGAGGTGCTTGTGGTAAGGTGGTATTCCTCTGGAGACGAATCCAGGGACTAACCTCTCTTTTCAAGTTGATTTTTGGTCCACAGAGTTCTTTCGTGTTGCTACAGTGACCTCAGGATCCCTCTATCCTTGAAACAGTGTTCTTGGGGTTTCTCTGGAGTGCCATGAAGGAAATCAAGGCTCCTTTCATGTGTGATGTGCAACACGGAATTGCTCTGCACGCAGTGCAGGGGAATCGGGCCTCATCTCGTGGCGAGGGGGAAGTCTCATGGTTTTTCTCGAGTTGCGGCGGGAACCTGGGGTGTATTCTCGAGTTACGAGGGGGATGGCCCTTCCACACACGTGTTTCTCCAGCGACGTCAGGCCTCCTGCCTAGTTGCGAGGGACAACTCGGGATTCTCCTCGAGGCTTTGCAGGGCAATTGGGACGCCTCTCCAGCTGAGACGGGAGACCAAGGGTCCCTTTCCACGTGCCACAGGAATCCTGGGTCTCCTATCAAGTTTCACGAGGAGTCAGGCATCGTTTCCTTTGGAGGCACTGATCTCCGCAAACCTCTGGAGTTTTCAAAGGATTTGAGGCCTCCTGTCGCGATAAGGTGGGGAACTAGGTCTTTCTCTGTGGTCTCCACAGGGGATTCAGACACCCTTTCGTCTTGGGAGATGCAAGACGAGCCTGCATTCCAGTCACTGCAGGTATATCCGGCCTTATTTCGAGTCAGGGCATCGCGGTGTCCATTCCACTTGAGGCCGCAAACTCAGGGTCCCTCTCACATACCTAGAGCTGAGAGAAGCCTCCTCTTGAGGTGCTTGTGGTAAGGTGGTATTCCTCTGGAGTCGAAGCCAGGGACTAACCTCTCATCTCGAGTTGATTTTTGGCCCACGGAGCTCTTTGGTGTTGCTACAGTGACCTCAGGATCCCTCTAGCCTTGAAACAGTGTTCTTGGGGTTTCTCTGGAGTGCCATCAAGGAAATCAAGGCTCCTTTCATGTGTGATGTGCAACACGGAATTGCTCTGCACGCAGTGCAGGGGAATCGGGCCTCATCTCGTGGCGAGGGGGAAGTCTCATGGTTTTTCTCGAGTTGCGGCGGGAACCTGGGGTATATTCTCGAGTTACGACGGTGATGGCCCTTCCACCCACGTGTTTGTTCAGCGACGTCAGGACTCCTGCCTAGTTGCGAGGGACAACTCTGGATTCTCCTCGAGGCTTGGCAGGGCAATTGGGACGCCTCTCCAGCTGAGGCGGGAGACCAAGGGTCCCTTTCCACGTGCCACAGGAATCCTGGGACTCCTATCAAGTTTCACGAGGAGTCAGGCATCGTTTCCTTTGGAGGCACTGATCTCCGCGTACCTCTGGAGTTTTCAAAGGATGTGAGGCCTCCGGTCGCGATGAGGTGGGGAACTAAGTCTTTCTCTGTGCTTTCCACAGGGGATTCAGACATCCTTTCGTCCTGGGAGATGCAAGACGAGCCTTCATTGAAGTCACTGCAGGGATATCCAGCCTTATTTCGAGTCAGGGCATCGCGGTGTCCATTCCACTTGAGGCCGCAAACTCAGGGTCCCTCTCACATACCTAGAGCTGAGAGAAGCCTCCTCTTGAGGTGCTTGTGGTAAGGTGGTATTCCTCTGGAGACGTATCCAGGGACTAACCTCCCTTTTCGAGTTGATTTTTGGTCCACAGAGTTCTTTCGTGTTGCTACAGTGACCTCAGGATCCCTCTATCCTTGAAACAGTGTTCTTGGGGTTTCTCTGGAGTGCCATCAAGGAAATCAAGGCTCCTTTCATGTGTGATGTGCAAGACGGAATTGCTCTGCACGCAGTACAGGGGAATTGGGCCTCATCTCGCATCGAGGGGGAAGTCTCATGGTTTTTCTCGAGTTGCGGCGGGAACCTGGGGTATATTCTCGAGTTACGACGGGGATGGCCCTTCCACCCACGTGTTTGTTCAGCCACGTCAGGACTCCTGTCTAGTTGCGAGGGACAACTCGGGATTCTCCTCGAGGCTTGGCAGGGCAATTGGAACGCCTCTCCAGCTGAGGCGGGAGACCAAGGGTCCCTTTCCACGTGCCACAAGAATCCTGGGACTCCTATCAAGTTTCACGAGGAGTCAGGCATCGTCTCCTTTGAAGGCACTGATCTCCGCGTACCTCTGGAGTTTTCAAAGGATGTGAGGCCTCCGGTCGCGATGAGGTGGGGAACTAGGTCTTTCTCTGTGGTCTCCACAGGGGATTCAGACATCCTTTCTTCTTGGGAGATGCAAGACGAGCCTGCATTCAAGTCACTGCAGGGATATCCGGCCTTATTTCGAGTCAGGGCATCGCGGTGTCCATTCCACTTGAGGCCGCAAACTCAGGATCCCTCTGACATACCTAGAGCTGAGAGAAGCCTCCTCTTGAGGTGCTTGTGGTAAGGTGGTATTCCTCTGGAGTCGAAGCCAGGGACTAACCTCTCATCTCGTGTTGATTCTTGGTCCACGGAGCTCTTTCGTGTTGCTACAGTGACCTCAGGATCCCTCTAGCCTTGAAACAGTGTTCTTGGGTTTCTCTGGAGTGCCATCAAGGAAATCAAGGCTCCTTTCATGTGTGATGTGCAACACGGAATTGCTCTGCACGCAGTGCAGGGGAATCGGGCCTCATCTCGCGGCGAGGGGGAAGTCGCATGGTTTTTCTCGAGTTGCGGCGGGAACCTGGGGTATATTCTCCAGGTTCGACGGGGATGGCCCTTCCACACACGTGTTTGTTCAGCCACGTCAGGACTCTTGCCTAGTTGCGAGACACAACTCGGGATTCTCCTCGAGGCTTGGCAAGGCAATTGGGACGCCTCTCCAGCTGAGGCGGGAGACCAAGGGTCCCTTTCCACGTGCCACAGGAATCCTGGGACTCCTATCAAGTTTCACGAGGAGTCAGGCATCGTCTCCTTTGGAGGCACTGATCTCCGCGTACCTCTGGAGTTTTCAAAGAATGTGAGGCCTCCGGTCGCGATGAGGTGGGGAACTAGGTCTTTCTCTGTGGTCTCCACAGGGGATTCAGACATCCTTTCATCTTGGGAGATGCAAGACGAGCCTGCATTGAAGTCACTGCAGGGATATCCGGCCTTATTTCGAGTCAGGGCATCGCGGTGTCCATTCCACTTGAGGCCGCAAACTCAGGGTCCCTCTCACATACCTAGAGCTGAGAGAAGCCTCCTCTTGAGGTGCTTGTGGTAAGGTGGTATTCCTGTGGAGACGAATCCAGGGACTAACCTCTCTTTTCAAGTTGATTTTTGGTCCACAGAGTTCTTTCGTGTTGCTACAGTGACCTCAGGATCCCTCTATCCTTGAAACAGTGTTCTTGGGGTTTCTCTGGAGTGCCATCAAGGAAATCACGGCTCCTTTCATGTGTGATGTGCAAGACGGAATTGCTCTGCACGCAGTACAGGGGAATTGGGCCTCATCTCGCATCGAGGGGGAAGTCTCATGGTTTTTCTCGAGTTGCGGCGGGAACCTGGGGTATATTCTCGAGTTACGACGGGGATGGCCCTTCCACACATGTGTTTGTTCAGCCACGTCAGGACTCCTGCCTAGTTGCGAGGGACAACTCGGGATTCTCCTCGAGGCTTGGCAGGGCAATTGGAACGCCTCTCCAGCTGAGGCGGGAGACCAAGGGTCCCTTTCCACGTGCCACAAGAATCCTGGGACTCCTATCAAGTTTCACGAGGAGTCAGGCATCGTCTCCTTTGAAGGCACTGATCTCCGCGTACCTCTGGAGTTTTCAAAGGATGTGAGGCCTCCGGTCGCGATGAGGTGGTGAACTAGGTGTTTCTCTGTGGTCTCCACAGGGGATTCAGACATCCTTTCTTCTTGGGAGATGCAAGACGAGCCTGCATTCAAGTCACTGCAGGGATATCCGGCCTTATTTCGAGTCAGGGCATCGCGGTGTCCATTCCACTTGAGGCCGCAAACTCAGGATCCCTCTCACATACCTAGAGCTGAGAGAAGCCTCCTCATGAGGTGCTTGTGGTAAGGTGGTATTCCTCAGGAGTCGAAGGCAGGGACTAACCTCTCATCTCGTGTTGATTCTTGGTCCACGGAGCTCTTTCGTGTTGCTACAGTGACCTCAGGATCCCTCTATCCTTGAAACAGTGTTCTTGGGGTTTCTCTGGAGTGCCATCAAGGAAATCAAGGCTCCTTTCATGTGTGATGTGCAACACGGAATTGCTCTGCACGCAGTGCAGGGGAATCGGGCCTCATCTCGTGGCGAGGGGGAAGTCTCATGGTTTTTCTCGAGTTGCGGCGGGAACCTATGGTGTATTCTCGAGTTACGACGGGGATGGCCCTTCCACACACGTGTTTCTTCAGCGACGTCAGGACTCCTGCCTAGTTGCGAGGGACAACTCGGGATTCTCCTCGAGGCTTTGCAGGGCAATTGGGCCGCCTCTCCAGCTGAGACGGGAGACCAAGGGTCCCTTTCCACGTGCCACAGGAATCCTGAGTCTCCTATCAAGTTTCACGAGGAGTCAGGCATCGTTTCCTTTGGAGGCACTGATCTCCGCAAACCTCTGAAATTTTCAAAGGATTTGAGGCCTCCTGTCGCGATAAGGTGGGGAACTAGGTCTTTCTCTGTGGTCTCCACAGGGGATTCAGACACCCTTTCGTCTTGGGAGATGCAAGACGAGCCTGCATTCCAGTCACTGCAGGTATATCCGGCCTTATTTCGAGTCAGGGCATCGCGGTGTCCATTCCACTTGAGGCCGCAAACTCAGGGTCCCTCTCACATACCTAGAGCTGAGAGAAGCCTCCTCTTGAGGTGCTTGTGGTAAGGTGGTATTCCTCTGGAGTCGAAGCCAGGGACTAACCTCTCATCTCGAGTTGATTTTTGGCCCACGGAGCTCTTTGGTGTTGCTACAGTGACCTCAGGATCCCTCTAGCCTTGAAACAGTGTTCTTGGGGTTTCTCTGGAGTGCCATCAAGGAAATCAAGGCTCCTTTCATGTGTGATGTGCAACACGGAATTGCTCTGCACGCAGTGCAGGGGAATCGGGCCTCATCTCGTGGCGAGGGGGAAGTCTCATGGTTTTTCTCGAGTTGCGGCGGGAACCTGGGGTATATTCTCGAGTTACGACGGGGATGGCCCTTCCACCCACGTGTTTGTTCAGCCACGTCAGGACTCCTGCCTAGTTGCGAGGGACAACTCTGGATTCTCCTCGAGGCTTGGCAGGGCAATTGGGACGCCTCTCCAGCTGAGGCGGGAGACCAAGTGTCCCTTTCCAAGTGCCACAGGAATCCTGGGACTCCTATCAAGTTTCACGAGGAGTCAGGCATCGTCTCCTTTGAAGGCACTGATCTCCGCGTACCTCTGGAGTTTTCAAAGGATGTGAGGCCTCCGGTCTCGATGAGGTGGGGAACTAAGTCTTTCTCTGTGCTTTCCACAGGGGATTCAGACATTCTTTCGTCCTGGGAGATGCAAGACAAGCCTTCATTGAAGTCACTGCAGGGATATCCAGCCTTATTTCGAGTCAGGGCATCGCGGTGTCCATTCCACTTGAGGCCGCAAACTCAGGGTCCCTCTCACATACCTAGAGCTGAGAGAAGCCTCCTCTTGAGGTGCTTGTGGTAAGGTGGTATTCCTCTGGAGACGAATCCAGGGACTAACCTCTCTTTTCGAGTTGATTTTTGGTCCACAGAGTTCTTTCGTGTTGCTACAGTGACCTCAGGATCCCTCTATCCTTGAAACAGTGTTCTTGGGGTTTCTCTGGAGTGCCATCAAGGAAATCAAGGCTCCTTTCATGTGTGATGTGCAAGACGGAATTGCTCTGCACGCAGTACAGGGGAATTGGGCCTCATCTAGCATCGAGGGGGAAGTCTCATGGTTTTTCTCGAGTTGCGGCGGGAACCTGGGGTATATTCTCGAGTTACGACGGGGATGGCCCTTCCACCCACGTGTTTGTTCAGCCACGTCAGGACTCCTGCCTAGTTGCGAGGGACAACTCGGGATTCTCCTCGAGGCTTGGCAGGGCAATTGGAACGCCTCTCCAGCTGAGGCGGGAGACCAAGGGTCCCTTTCCACGTGCCACAAGAATCCTGGGACTCCTATCAAGTTTCACGAGGAGTCAGGCATCGTCTCCTTTGAAGGCACTGATCTCCGCGTACCTCTGGAGTTTTCAAAGAATGTGAGGCCTCCGGTCGCGATGAGGTGGGGAACTAGGTCTTTCTCTGTGGTCTCCACAGGGGATTCAGACATCCTTTCTTCTTGGGAGATGCAAGACGAGCCTGCATTCAAGTCACTGCAGGGATATCCGGCCTTATTTCGAGTCAGGGCTTCGCGGTGTCCATTCCACTTGAGGCCGCAAACTCAGGATCCCTCTCACATACCTAGAGCTGAGAGAAGCCTCCTCTTGAGGTACTTGTGGTAAGGTGGTATTCCTCAGGAGTCGAAGCCAGGGACTAACCTCTCATCTCGTGTTGATTCTTGGTCCACGGAGCTCTTTCGTGTTGCTACAGTGACCTCAGGATCCCTCTAGCCTTGAAACAGTGTTCTTGGGGTTTCTCTGGAGTGCCATCAAGGAAATCAGGGCTCCTTTCATGTGTGATGTACAACACGGAATTGCTCTGCACGCAGTGCAGGGGAATCGGGCCTCATCTCGCGGCGAGGGGGAAGTCTCATGGTTTTTCTCGAGTTGCGGCGGGAACCTGGGGTATATTCTCGAGTTACGACGGGGATGGCCCTTCCACACACGTGTTTCTTCAGCGACGTCAGGACTCCTGCCAAGTTGCGAGGGACAACTCGGGATTCTCCTAGAGGCTTTGCAGGGCAATTGGGACGCCTCTCCAGCTGAGACGGGAGACCAAGGGTCCCTTTCCACGTGCCACAGGAATCCTGGGTCTCCTATCAAGTTTCACGAGGAGTCAGGCATCGTTTCCTTTGGAGGCACTGATCTCCGCAAACCTCTGGAGTTTTCAAAGGATTTGAGGCCTCCTGTCGCGATAAGGTGGGGAACTAGGTCTTTCTCTGTGGTCTCCACAGGGGATTCAGACATCCTTTCGTCCTGGGAGATGCAAGACGAGCCTGCATTGAAGTCACTGCAGGGATATCCAGCCTTATTTCGAGTCAGGGCATCGCGGTGTCCATTCCACTTGAGGCCGCAAACTCAGGGTCCCTCTCACATACCTAGAGCTGAGAGAAGCCTCCTCTTGAGGTGCTTGTGGTAAGGTGGTATTCCTCTGGAGACGAATCCAGGGACTAACCTCTCTTTTCGAGTTGATTTTTGGTTCACAGAGTTCTTTCGTGTTGCTACAGTGACCTCAGGATCCCTCTATCCTTGAAACAGTGTTCTTGGGGTTTCTCTGAAGTGCCATCAAGGAAATCAAAGCTCCTTTCATGTGTGATGTGCAAGACGGAATTGCTCTGCACGCAGTACAGGGGAATCGGGCCTCATCTCGCATCGAGGGGGAAGTCTCATGGTTTTTCTCGAGTTGCGGCGGGAACCTGGGGTATATTCTCGAGTTACGACGGGGATGGCCCTTCCACCCACGTGTTTGTTCAGCCACGTCAGGACTCCTGCCTAGTTGCGAGGGACAACTCTGGATTCTCCTCGAGGCTTGGCAGGGCAATTGGGACGCCTCTCCAGCTGAGGCGGGAGACCAAGGGTCCCTTTCCACGTGCCACAAGAATCCTGGGACTCCTATCAAGTTTCACGAGGAGTCAGGCATCGTCTACTTTGGAGGCACTGATCTCCGCGTACCTCTGGAGTTTTCAAAGGATGTGAGGCCTCCGGTCGCGATGAGGTGGGGAACTAGGTGTTTCTCTGTGGTCTCCACAGGGAATTCAGACATCCTTTCTTCTTGGGAGATGCAAGACGAGCCTGCATTCAAGTCACTGCAGGGATATCCGGCCTTATTTCGAGTCAGGGCATCGCGGTGTCCATTCCACTTGAGGCCGCAAACTCAGGATCCCTCTGACATACCTAGAGCTGAGAGAAGCCTCCTCTTGAGGTGCTTGTGGTAAGGTGGTATTCCTCTGGAGTCGAACCAGGGACTAACCTCTCATCTCGAGTTGATTTTGGGTCCACGGAGCTCTTTTGTGTTGCTACAGTGACCTCAGGATCCCTCTAGCCTTGAAACAGTGTTCTTGGGTTTCTCTGGAGTGCCATCAAGGAAATCAAGGCTCCTTTCATGTGTGATGTGCAACACAGAATTGCTCTGCACGCAGTGCAGGGGAATCGGGCCTCATCTCGCGGCGAGGGGGAAGTCTCATGGTTTTTCTCGAGTTGCGGCGGGAACCTGGGGTATATTCTCCAGGTACGACGGGGATGGCCCTTCCACACACGTGTTTGTTCAGCCACGTCAGGACTCTTGCCTAGTTGCGAGACACAACTCGGGATTCTCCTCGAGGCTTGGCAAGGCAATTGGGACGCCTCTCCAGCTGAGGCGGGAGACCAAGGGTCCCTTTCCACGTGCCACAGGAATCCTGGGACTCCTATCAAGTTTCACGAGGAGTCAGGCATCGTCTCCTTTGGAGGCACTGATCTCCGCGTACCTCTGGAGTTTTCAAAGGATGTGAGGCCTCCTGTCGCGATGAGGTGGGGAACTAGGTCTTTCTCTGTGGTCTCCACAGGGGATTCAGACAACCTTTCATCTTGGGAGATGCAAGACGAGCCTGCATTCAAGTCACTACAGGGATATCCAGCCTTATTTCGCGTCAGGGCATCGCGGTGTCCATTCCACTTGAGGCCGCAAACTCAGCGTCCCTCTCACATACCTAGAGCTGAGAGAAGCCTCCTCTTGAGGTGCTTGTGTAAGGTGGTATTCCTCTGGAGTCGAAGCCAGGGACTAACCTCTCATCGCGAGTTGATTTTTGGCCCACGGAGCTCTTTCGTGTTGTTACAGTGACCTGAGGATCCCTCTAGCCTTGAAACAGTGTTCTTGGGGTTTCTCTGGAGTGCCATCAAGGAAATCAAGGCTCCTTTCATGTGTGATGTGCAACACGGAATTGCTCTGCACGCAGTGCAGGGGAATCGGGCCTCATCTCGTGGCGAGGGGGAAGTCTCATGGTTTTTCTCGAGTTGCGGCGGGAACCTGGGGTATATTCTCGAGTTACGACGGGGATGGCCCTTCCACCCACGTGTTTGTTCAGCGACGTCAGGACTCCTGCCTAGTTGCGAGGGACAACTCTGGATTCTCCTCGAGGCTTGGCAGGGCAATTGGGACGCCTCTCCAGCTGAGGCGGGAGACCAAGGGTCCCTTTCCACGTGCCACAGGAATCCTGGGACTCCTATCAAGTTTCACGAGGAGTCAGGCATCGTTTCCTTTGGAGGCACTGATCTCCGCGTACCTCTGGAGTTTTCAAAGGATGTGAGGCCTCCGGTCGCGATGAGGTGGGGAACTAAGTCTTTCTCTGTGCTTTCCACAGGGGATTCAGACATCCTTTCGTCCTGGGAGATGCAAGACGAGCCTGCATTGATGTCACTGCAGGGATATCCAGCCTTATTTCGAGTCAGGGCATCGCGGTGTCCATTCCACTTGAGGCCGCAAACTCAGGGTCCCTCTCACATACCTAGAGCTGAGAGAAGCCTCCTCTTGAGGTGCTTGTGGTAAGGTGGTATTCCTCTGGAGACGAATCCAGGGACTAACCTCTCTTTTCGAGTTGATTTTTGGTCCACAGAGTTCTTTCGTGTTGCTACAGTGACCTCAGGATCCCTCTAGCCTTGAAACAGTGTTCTTGGGGTTTCTCTGGAGTGCCATCAAGGAAATCAAGGCTCCTTTCATGTGTGATGTGCAAGACGGAATTGCTCTGCACGCAGTACAGGGGAATTGGGCCTCATCTCGCATCGAGGGGGAAGTCTCATGGTTTTTCTCGAGTTGCGGCGGGAACCTGGGGTATATTCTCGAGTTACGACGGGGATGGCCCTTCCACCCATGTGTTTGTTCAGCCACGTCAGGACTCCTGCCTAGTTGCGAGGGACAAGTCGGGATTCTCCTCGAGGCTTGGCAGGGCAATTGGGACGCCTCTCCAGCTGAGGCGGGAGACCAAGTGTCCCTTTCCAAGTGCCACAGGAATCCTGGGACTCCTATCAAGTTTCACGAGGAGTCAGGCATCGTCTCCTTTGGAGGCACTGATCTCCGCGTACCTCTGGAGTTTTCAAAGGATGTGAGGTTATCGGTCGCGATGAGGTGGGGAACTCAGTCTTTCTCTGTGCTTTCCACAGGGGATTCAGACATCCTTTAGTCCTGGGAGATGCAAGACGAGCCTGCATTGAAGTCACTGCAGGGATATCCGGCCTTATTTCGAGTCAGGGCATCGTGGTGTCCATTCCACTTGAGGCCGCAAACTCAGGGTCCCTCTCACATACCTAGAGCTGAGAGAAGCCTCCTCTTGAGGTGCTTGTGGTAAGGTGGTATTCCTCTGGAGACGAATCCAGGGACTAACCTCTGTTTTCGAGTTGATTTTTGGTCCACAGAGTTCTTTCGTGTTGCTACAGTGACCTCAGGATCCCTCTATCCTTGAAACAGTGTTCTTGGGGTTTCTCTGGAGTGCCATCAAGGAAATCAAGGCTCCTTTCATGTGTGATGTGCAAGACGGAATTGCTCTACACGCAGTACAGGGGAATCGGGCCCCATCTCGCATCGAGGGGGAAGTCTCATGGTTTTTCTCGAGTTGCGGCGGGAACCTGGGGTATATTCTCGAGTTACGACGGGGATGGCCCTTCCACCCACGTGTTTGTTCAGCCACGTCAGGACTCCTGCCTAGTTGCGAGGGACAACTCGGGATTCTCCTCGAGGCTTGGCAGGGCAATTGGAACGCCTCTCCAGCTGAGGCGGGAGACCAAGGGTCCCTTTCCACGTGCCACAAGAATCCTGGGACTCCTATCAAGTTTCACGAGGAGTCAGGCATCGTCTCCTTTGGAGGCACTGATCTCCGTGTACCTCTGGAGTTTTCAAAGGATGTGAGGCCTCCGGTCGCGATGAGGTGGGGAACTAGGTCTTTCTCTGTGGTCTCCACAGGGGATTCAGACATCCTTTCGTCTTGGGAGATGCAAGACGAGCCTGCATTCCAGTCACTGCAGGGATATCCGGCCTTATTTCGAGTCAGGGCATCGCGGTGTCCATTCCACTTGAGGCCGCAAACTCAGGGTCCCTCTCACATACCTAGAGCTGAGAGAAGCCTCCTCTTGAGGTGCTTGTGGTAAGGTGGTATTCCTCTGGAGTCGAAGCCAGGGACTAACCTCTCATCTCGAGTTGATTTTTGGCCCACGGAGCTCTTTCGTGTTGCTACAGTGACCTCAGGATCCCTCTAGCCTTGAAACAGTGTTCTTGGGGTTTCTCTGGAGTGCCATCAAGGAAATCAAGGCTCCTTTCATGTGTGATGTGCAACACGGAATTGCTCTGCACGCAGTGCAGGGGAATCGGGCCTCATCTTGTGGCGAGGGGGAAGTCTCATGGTTTTTCTCGAGTTGCGGCGGGAACCTGGGGTATATTCTCGAGTTACGACGGGGATGGCCCTTCCACCCACGTGTTTGTTCAGCGTCGTCAGGACTCCTGCCTAGTTGCGAGGGACAACTCTGGATTCTCCTCGAGGCTTGGCAGGGCAATTGGGACGCCTCTCCAGCTGAGGCGGGAGACCAAGTGTCCGTTTCCAAGTGCCACAGGAATCCTGGGACTCCTATCAAGTTTCACGAGGAGTCAGGCGTCGTCTCCTTTGGAGGCACTGATCTCCGCGTACCTCTGGAGTTTTCAAAGGATGTGAGGCTATCGGTCGCGATGAGGTGGGGAACTAAGTCTTTCTCTGTGCTTTCCACAGGGGATTCAGACATCCTTTCGTCCTGGGAGATGCAAGACGAGCCTGCATTGAAGTCACTGCAGGGATATCCGGCCTTATTTCGAGTCAGGGCATCGCGGTGTCCATTCCACTTGAGGCCGCAAACTCAGGGTCCCTCTCACATACCTAGAGCTGAGAGAAGCCTCCTCTTGAGGTGCTTGTGGTAAGGTGGTATTCCTCTGGAGACGAATCCAGGGACTAACCTCTCTTTTCGAGTTGATTTTTGGTCCACAGAGTTCTTTCGTGTTGCTACAGTGACCTCAGGATCCCTCTATCCTTGAAACAGTGTTCTTGGGGTTTCTCTGTAGTGCCATGACGGAAATCAAGGCTCCTTTCATGTGTGATGTGCAAGACGGAATTGCTCTGCACGCAGTACAGGGGAATCGGGCCTCATCTCCCATCGAGGGGGAAGTCTCATGGTTTTTCTCGAGTTGCGGCGGGAACCTGGGGTATATTCTCGAGTTACGACGGGGATGGCCCTTCCACCCACGTGTTTGTTCAGCCACGTCAGGACTCCTGCCTAGTTGCGAGGGACAACTCTGGATTCTCCTCGAGGCTTGGCAGGGCAATTGGGACGCCTCTCCAGCTGAGGCGGGAGACCAAGGGTCCCTTTCCACGTGCCACAAGAATCCTGGGACTCCTATCAAGTTTCACGAGGAGTCAGGCATCGTCTCCTTTGGAGGCACTGATCTCCGCGTACCTCTGGAGTTTTCAAAGGATGTGAGGCCTCCGGTCGCGATGAGGTGGGGAACTAGGTGTTTCTCTGTGGTCTCCACAGGGGATTCAAACATCCTTTCTTCTTGGGAGATGCAAGACGAGCCTGCATTCAAGTCACTGCAGGGATATCCGGCCTTATTTCGAGTCAGGGCATCGCGGTGTCCATTCCACTTGAGGCCGCAAACTCAGGATCCGTCTCACATACCTAGAGCTGAGAGAAGCCTCCTCTTGAGGTGCTTGTGGTAAAGTGGTATTCCTCAGGAGTCGAAGCCAGGGACTAACCTCTCATCTCGTGTTGATTCTTGGTCCACGGAGCTCTTTCGTGTTGCTACAGTGACCTCAGGATCCCTCTATCCTTGAAACAGTGTTCTTGGGGTTTCTCTGGAGTGCCATCAAGGAAATCAAGGCTCCTTTCATGTGTGATGTGCAACACGGAATTGCTCTGCACGCAGTGCAGGGGAATCGGGCCTCATCTCGCGGCGAGGGGGAAGTCTCATGGTTTTTCTCGAGTTGCGGCGGGAACCTGGGGTATATTCTCGAGTTACGACGGGGATGGCCCTTCCACACACGTGTGTGTTCAGCCATGTCAGGACTCCTGCCTAGTTGCGAGGGACAACTCGGGATTCTCCTAGAGGCTTGGCAGGGCAATTGGGACGCCTCTCCAGCTGAGGCGGGAGACCAAGTGTCCCTTTCCAAGTGCCACAGGAATCCTGGGACTCCTATCAAGTTTCACGAGGAGTCAGGCATCGTCTCCTTTGGAGGCACTGATCTCCGCGTACCTCTGGAGTTTTCAAAGGATGTGAGGCTATCGGTCGCGATGAGGTGGGGAACTAAGTCTTTCTCTGTGCTTTCCACAGGGGATTCAGACATCCTTTCGTCCTGGGAGATGCAAGACGAGCCTGCATTGAAGTCACTGCAGGGATATCCGGCCTTATTTCGAGTCAGGGCATCGCGGTGTCCATTCCACTTGAGGCCGCAAACTCAGGGTCCCTCTCACATACCTAGAGCTGAGAGAAGCCTCCTCTTGAGGTGCTTGTGGTAAGGTGGTATTCCTCTGGAGACGAATCCAGGGACTAACATCTCTTTTCGAGTTGATTTTTGGTCCACAGAGTTCTTTCGTGTTGCTACAGTGACCTCAGGATCCCTCTATCCTTGAAACAGTGTTCTTGGGGTTTCTCTGGAGTGCCATCAAGGAAATCAAGGCTCCTTTCATGTGTGATGTGCAAGACGGAATTGCTCTGCACGCAGTAAAGGGGAATCGGGCCTCTACTCGCATCGAGGGGGTAGTCTCATGGTTTTTCTCGAGTTGCGGCGGGAACCTGGGGTATATTCTCGAGTTACGACGGGGATGGCCCTTCCACCCACGTGTTTGTTCAGCCACGTCAGGACTCCTGCCTAGTTGCGAGGGACAACTCGGGATTCTTCTCGAGTCTTGGCAGGGCAATTGGAACGCCTCTCCATCTGAGGCGGGAGACCAAGGGTCCCTTTCCACGTGCCACAAGAATCCTGGGACTCCTATCAAGTTTCACGAGGAGTCAGGCATCGTCTCCTTTGGAGGCACTGATCTCCGCGTACCTCTGGAGTTTTCAAAGGATGTGAGGCCTCCGGTCGCGATGAGGTGGGGAGCTAGGTGTTTCTCTGTGGTCTCCACAGGGGATTCAGACATCCTTTCTTCTTGGGAGATGCAAGACGAGCCTGCATTCAAGTCACTGCAGGGATATCCGGCCTTATTTCGAGTCAGAGCATCGCGGTGTCCATTCCACTTGAGGCCGCAAACTCAGGATCCCTCTCACATACCTAGAGCTGAGAGAAGCCTCCTCTTGAGGTGCTTGTGGTAAGGTGGTATTCCTCTGGAGTCGAAGCCAGGGACTAACCTCTCATCTCGAGTTGATTTTTGGTCCACGGAGCTCTTTCGTGTTGCTACAGTGACCTCAGGATCCCTCTAGCCTTGAAACAGTGTTCTTGGGGTTTCTCTGGAGTGCCATCAAGGAAATCAAGGCTCCTTTCATGTGTGATGTGCAACACAGAATTGCTCTGCACGCAGTGCAGGGGAATCGGGCCTCATCTCGCGGCAAGGGGGAAGTCTCATGGTTTTTCTCGAGTTGCGGCGGGAACCTGGGGTATATTCTCGAGTTACGACGGGGATGGCCCTTCCACACACGTGTTTGTTCAGCCACGTCAGGACTCTTGCCTAGTTGCGAGACACAACTCGGGATTCTCCTCGAGGCTTGGCAAGGCAATTGGGACGCCTCTCCAGCTGAGGCGGGAGACCAAGGGTCCCTTTCCACGTGCCACAGGAATCCTAGGACTCCTATCAAGTTTCACGAGGAGTCAGGCATCGTCTCCTTTGGAGGCACTGATCTCCACGTACCTCTGGAGTTTTCAAAGGATGTGAGGCCTCCGGTCGCGATGAGGTGGGGAACTAGGTCTTTCTCTGTGGTCTCCACAAGGGATTCAGACATCCTTTCATCTTGGGAGATGCAAGACGAGCCTGCATTCAAGTCACTGCAGGGATATCCGGCCTTATTTCGCGTCAGGGCATCGCGGTGTCCATTCCACTTGAGGCCGCAAACTCAGGGTCCCTCTCACATACCTAGAGCTGAGAGAAGCCTCCTCTTGAGGTGCTTGTGGTAAGGTGGTATTCCTCTGGAGTTGAAGCCAGGGACTAACCTCTCATCTCGAGTTGATTTTTGGCCCACGGAGCTCTTTCGTGTTGCTACAGTGACCTCAGGATCCCTCTAGCCTTGAAACAGTGTTCTTGGGGTTTCTCTGGAGTGCCATCAAGGAAATCAAGGCTCCTTTCATGTGTGATGTGCAACACGGAATTGCTCTGCACGCAGTGCAGGGGAATCGGGCCTCATCTTGTGGCGAGGGGGAAGTCTCATGGTTTTTCTCGAGTTGCGGCGGGAACCTGGGGTATATTCTCGAGTTACGACAGGGATGGCCCTTCCACCCACGTGTTTCTTCAGCGACGTCAGGACTCCTGCCTAGTTGCGAGGGACAACTCTGGATTCTCCTCGAGGCTTGGCAGGGCAATTGGGACGCCTCTCCAGCTGAGGCGGGAGACCAAGTGTCCCTTTCCAAGTGCCACAGGAATCCTGGGACTCCTAACAAGTTTCACGAGGAGTCAGGCATCGTCTCCTTTGGAGGCACTGATCTCCGCGTACCTCTGGAGTTTTCAAAGGATGTGAGGCTATCGGTCGCGATGAGGTGGGGAACTAAGTCTTTCTCTGTGCTTTCCACAGGGGATTCAGACATCCTTTCGTCCTGGGAGATGCAAGACGAGCCTGCATTGAAGTCACTGCAGGGATATCCGGCCTTATTTCGAGTCAGGGCATCGCGGTGTCCATTCCACTTGAGGCCGCAAACTCAGGGTCCCTCTCACATACCTAGAGCTGAGAGAAGCCTCCTCTTGAGGTGCTTGTGGTAAGGTGGTATTCCTCTGGAGACGAATCCAGGGACTAACCTCTCTTTTCGAGTTGATTTTTGGTCCACAGAGTTCTTTCGTGTTGCTACAGTGACCTCAGGATCCCTCTATCCTTGAAACAGTGTTCTTGGGGTTTCTCTGGAGTGCCATCAAGGAAATCAAGGCTCCTTTCATGTGTGATGTGCAAGACGGAATTGCTCTGCACGCAGTACAGGGGAATCGGGCCTCATCTCGCATCGAGGGGGAAGTCTCATGGTTTTTCTCGAGTTGCGGCGGGAACCTGGGGTATATTCTCGAGTTACGACGGGGATGGCCCTTCCACCCACGTGTTTGTTCAGCCACGTCAGGACTCCTGCCTAGTTGCGAGGGACAACTCTGGATTCTCCTCGAGGCTTGGCAGGGCAATTGGGACGCCTCTCCAGCTGAGGCGGGAGACCAAGGGTCCCTTTCCACGTGCCACAAGAATCCTGGGACTCCTATCAAGTTTCACGAGGAGTCAGGCATCGTCTCCTTTGGAGGCACTGATCTCCGCGTACCTCTGGAGTTTTCAAAGGATGTGAGGCCTCCGGTCGCGATGAGGTTGGGAACTAGGTGTTTCTCTGTGGTCTCCACAGGGGATTCAGACATCCTTTCTTCTTGGGAGATGCAAGACGAGCCTGCATTCAAGTCACTGCAGGGATATCCGGCCTTATTTCGAGTCAGGGCATCGCGGTGTCCATTCCACTTGAGGCCGCAAACTCAGGATCCCTCTCACATACCTAGAGCTGAGAGAAGCCTCCTCTTGAGGTGCTTGTGGTAAGGTGGTATTCCTCAGGAGTCAAAGCCAGGGACTAACCTCTCATCTCGTGTTGATTCTTGGTCCACGGAGCTCTTTCGTGTTGCTACAGTGACCTCAGGATCCCTCTAGCCTTGAAACAGTGTTCTTGGGGTTTCTCTGGAGTGCCATCAAGGAAATCAAGGCTCCTTTCATGTGTGATGTGCAACACGGAATTGCTCTGCATGCAGTGCAGGGGAATCGGGCCTCATCTCGCGGCGATGGGGAAGTCTCATGGTTTTTCTCGAGGTGCGGCGGGAACCTGGGGTATATTCTCGAGTTACGACGGGGATGGCCCTTCCACCCACGTGTTTCTTCAGCGACGTCAGGACTCCTGCCTAGTTGCGAGGGACAACTCGGGATTCTCCTCGAGGCTTTGCAGGGCACTTGGGACGCCTCTTCAGCTGAGACGGGAGACCAAGTGTCCCTTTCCACGTGCCACAGGGATCCTGGGTCTCCTATCAAGTTTCACGAGGAGTCAGGCATCGTTTCCTTTGGAGGCACTGATCTCCGCATATCTCTGGAGTTTTCAAAGGATTTGAGGCCTCCTGTCGCGATGAGGTGGGGAACTAGGTCTTTCTCTGTGGTCTCCACAGGGGATTCAGACACCCTTTCGTCTTGGGAGATGCAAGACGAGCCTGCATTCCAGTCACTGCAGGGATATCCGGCCTCATTTCGAGTCAGGGCATCGCGGTGTCCATTCCACTTGAGGCCGCAAACTCAGGGTCCCTCTCACATACCTAGAGCTGAGAGAAGCCTCCTCTTGAGGTGCTTGTGGTAAGGTGGTATTCCTCTGGAGTCGAAGCCAGGGACTAACCTCTCATCTCGAGTTGATTTTTGGTCCACGGAGCTCTTTCGTGTTGCTACAGTGACCTCAGGATCCCTCTAGCCTTGAAACAGTGTTCTTGGGGTTTCTCTGGAGTGCCATGAAGGAAATCAAGGCTCCTTTCATGTGTGATGTGCAACACAGAATTGCTCTACACGCAGTGCAGGGGAAGCGGGCCTAATCTCGCGGCGAGGGGGAAGTCTCATGGTTTTTCTCGAGTTGCGGCGGGAACCTGGGGTACATTCTCCAGTTACGACGGGGATGGCCCTTCCACACACGTGTTTGTTCAGCCACGTCAGGACTCTTGCCTAGTTGCGAGACACAACTCGGGATTCTCCTCGAGGCTTGGCATGGCAATTGGGACGCCTCTCCAGCTGAGGCGGGAGACCAAGGGTCCCTTTCCACGTGCCACAGGAATCCTGGGACTCCTATCAAGTTTCACGAGGAGTCAGGCATCGTCTCCTTTGGAGGCACTGATCTCCGCGTACCTCTGGAGTTTTCAAAGGATGTGAGGCTATCGGTCGCGATGAGGTGGGGAACTAAGTCTTTCTCTGTGCTTTCCACAGGGGATTCAGACATCCTTTCGTCCTGGGAGATGCAAGACGAGCCTGCATTGAAGTCACTGCAGGGATATCCGGCCTTATTTCGAGTCAGGGCATCGCGGTGTCCATTCCACTTGAGGCCGCAAACTCAGGGTCCCTCTCACATACCTAGAGCTGAGAGAAGCCTCCTCTTGAGGTGCTTGTGGTAAGGTGGTATTCCTCTGGAGACGAATCCAGGGACTAACCTCTCTTTTCGAGTTGATTTTTGTTCCACAGAGTTCTTTCGTGTTGCTACAGTGACCTCAGGATCCCTCTATCCTTGAAACAGTGTTCTTGGGGTTTCTCTGGAGTGCCATCAAGGAAATCAAGGCTCCTTTCATGTGTGATGTGCAAGACGGAATTGCTCTGCACGCAGTACAGGGGTATCGGGCCTCATCTCGCATCGAGGGGGAAGTCTCATGGTTTTTCTCCAGTTGCTTCGGGAACCTGGGGTATATTCTCGAGTTACGACGGGGATGGCCCTTCCACACACGTGTGTGTTCAGCCATGTCAGGACTCCTGCCTAGTTGCGAGGGACAACTCGGGATTCTCCGAGAGGCTTTGCAGGGCAATTGGGACGCCTCTCCAGCTGAGGCGGGAGACCAAGTGTCCCTTTCCATGTGCCACAGGAATTCTGGGTCTCCTATCAAGTTTCACGAGGAGTCAGGCATCGTCTCCTTTGGAGGCACTGATCTCCGCTTACCTCTGGAGTTTTCAAAGGATTTGAGGCCTCCTGTCGCGATGAGGTGGGGAACTAGGTTTTTCTCTGTGGTCTCCACAGGGGATTCAGACACCCTTTCGTCTTGGGAAATGCAAGACGAGCCTGCATTGAAGTCACTGCAGGGATATCCGGCCTTATTTCGAGTCAGGGCATCGCGGTGTCCATTCCACTTGAGGCCGCAAACTCAGGGTCCCTCTCACATACCTAGAGCTGAGAGAAGCCTCCTCTTGAGGTGCTTGTGGTAAGGTGGTATTCCTCTGGAGACGAATCCAGGGACTAACCTCTCTTTTCGAGTTGATTTTTGGTCAACAGAGTTCTTTCGTGTTGCCACAGTGACCTCAGGATCCCTCTATCCTTGAAACAGTGTTCTTGGGGTTTCTCTGGAGTGCCATGAAGGAAATCAAGGCTCCTTTCATGTGTGATGTGCAAGACGGAATTGCTCTGCACGCAGTACAGGGGAATCGGACCTCATCTCGCATCGAGGGGGAAGTCTCATGGTTTTTCTCGAGTTGCGGCGGGAACCTGGGGTATATTCTCGAGTTACGACGGGGATGGCCCTTCCACCCACGTGTTTGTTCAGCCACGTCAGGACTCCTGCCTAGTTGCGAGGGACAACTCGGGATTCACCTCGAGTCTTGGCAGGGCAATTGGAACGCCTCTCCAGCTGAGGCGGGAGACCAAGGGTCCCTTTCCACGTGCCACAAGAATCCTGGGACTCCTATCAAGTTTCACGAGGAGTCAGGCATCGTCTCCTTTGGAGGCACTGATCTCCGCGTACCTCTAGAGTTTTCAAAGGATTTGAGGCCTCCTGTCGCGATGAGGTGGGGAACTAGGTCTTTCTCTGTGGTCTCCACAGGGGATTCAGACACCCTTTCGTCTTGAAAGATGCAAGACGAGCCTGCATTCCAGTCACTGCAGGGATATCCGGCCTTATTTCGAGTCAGGGCATCGCGGTGTCCATTCCACTTGAGGCCGCAAACTCAGGGTCCCTCTCACATACCTAGAGCTGAGAGAAGCCTCCTCTTGACGTGCTTGTGGTAAAGTGGTATTCCTCTGGAGTCGAAGCCAGGGACTGACCTCTCATCTCGAGTTGATTTTTGGTCCACGGAGCTCTTTCGTGTTGCTACAGTGACCTCAGGATCCCTCTATCCTTGAAACAGTGTTCTTGGGGTTTCTCTGGAGTGCCATGAAGGAAATCAAGGCTCCTTTCATGTGTGATGTGCAACACAGAATTGCTCTGCACGCAGTGCAGGGGAATCGGGCCTCATCTCGCGGCGAGGGGGAAGTCTCATGGTTTTTCTCGAGTTGCGGCGGGAACCTGGGGTATATTCTCGAGTTACGACGGGGATGGCCCTTCCACCCACGTGTTTGTTCAGCCACGTCAGGACTCTTGCCTAGTTGCGAGACACAACTCGGGATTCTCCTCGAGGCTTGGCAAGGCAATTGGGACGCCTCTCCAGCTGAGGCGGGAGACCAAGGGTCCCTTTCCACGTGCCACAGGAATCCTGGGTCTCCTATCAAGTTTCACGAGGAGTCAGGCATCGTCTCCTTTGGAGGCACTGATCTCCGCGTACCTCTGGAGTTTTCAAAGGATGTGAGGCCTCCGGTCGCGATGAGGTGGGGAACTAGGTCTTTCTCTGTGGTCTCCACAGGGGATTCAGACATCCTTTCATCTTGGGAGATGCAAGACGAGCCTGCATTCAAGTCACTGCAGGGATATCCGGCCTTATTTCGCGTCAGGGCATCGCGGTGTCCATTCCACTTGAGGCCGCAAACTCAGGGTCCCTCTCACATACCTAGAGCTGAGAGAAGCCTCCTCTTGAGGTGCTTGTGGTAAGGTGGTATTCCTCTGGAGTCGAAGCCAGGGACTAACCTCTCATCTCGAGTTCATTTTTGGCCCACGGAGCTCTTTCGTGTTGCTACAGTGACCTCAGGATCCCTCTAGCCTTGAAACAGTGTTCTTGGGGTTTCTCTGGAGTGCCATCAAGGAAATCAAGGCTCCTTTCATGTGTGATGTGCAACACGGAATTGCTCTGCACGCAGTAAAGGGGAATCGGGCCTCATCTCGCGGCGAGGGGGAAGTCTCATGGTTTTTCTCGAGTTGCGGCGGGAACCTGGGGTATATTCTCGAGTTACGACGGGGATGGCCCTTCCACCCACGTGTTTCTTCAGCGACGTCAGGACTCCTGCCTAGTTGCGAGGGACAACTCTGGATTCTCCTCGAGGCTTGGCAGGGCAATTGGGACGCCTCTCCAGCTGAGGCGGGAGACCAAGTGTCCCTTTCCAAGTGCCACAGGAATCCTGGGACTCCTATCAAGTTTCACGAGGAGTCAGGCATCGTCTCCTTTGGAGGCACTGATCTCCGCGTACCTCTGGAGTTTTCAAAGGATGTGAGGCTATCGGTCGCGATGAGGTGGGGAACTAAGTCTTTCTCTGTGCTTTCCACAGGGGATTCAGACATCCTTTCGTCCTGGGAGATGCAAGACGAGCCTGCATTGAAGTCACTTCAGGGATATCCGGCCTTATTTCGAGTCAGGGCATCGCGGTGTCCATTCCACTTGAGGCCGCAAACTCAGGGTCCCTCTCACATACCTAGAGCTGAGAGAAGCCTCCTCTTGAGGTGCTTGTGGTAAGGTGGTATTCCTCTGGAGACGAATCCAGGGACTAACCTCTCTTTTCGAGTTGATTTTTGGTCCACAGAGTTCTTTCGTGTTGCTACAGTGACCTCAGGATCCCTCTATCCTTGAAACAGTGTTCTTGGGGTTTCTCTGGAGTGCCATCAAGGAAATCAAGGCTCCTTTCATGTGTGATGTGCAAGACGGAATTGCTCTGCACGCAGTACAGGGGTATCGGGCCTCATCTCGCATCGAGGGGGAAGTCTCATGGTTTTTCTCCAGTTGCGGCGGGAACCTGGGGTATATTCTCGAGTTACGACGGGGATGGCTCTTCCACCCACGTGTTTGTTCAGCCACGTCAGGACTCGTGCCTAGTTGCGAGGGACAACTTGGGATTCTCCTCGAGGCTTAGCAGGGCAATTGGAACGCCTCTCCAGCTGAGGCGGGAGACCAAGGGTCCCTTTCCACGTGCCACAGGAATCCTGGGACTCCTATCAAGTTTCACGAGGAGTCAGGCATCGTCTCCTTTGGAGGCACTGATCTCCGCGTACCTCTGGAGTTTTCAAAGGATGTGAGGCGTCCGGTCGCGATGAGGTGGGGAACTAGGTCTTTCTCTGTGGTCTCCACAGGGGATTCAGACATCCTTTCATCTTGGGAGATGCAAGACGAGCCTGCATTCAAGTCACTGCAGGGATATCCGGCCTTATTTCGCGTCAGGGCATCGCGGTGTCCATTCCACTTGAGGCCGCAAACTCAGGGTCCCTCTCACATACCTAGAGCTGAGAGAAGCCTCCTCTTGAGGTGCTTGTGGTAAGGTGGTATTCCTCTGGAGTCGAAGCCAGGGACTAACCTCTCATCTCGAGTTGATTTTTGGCCCACGGAGCTCTTTCGTGTTGCTACAGTGACCTCAGGATCCCTCTAGCCTTGAAACAGTGTTCTTGGGGTTTCTCTGGAGTGCCATCAAGGAAATCAAGGCTCCTTTCATGTGTGATGTGCAACACGGAATTGCTCTGCACGCAGTGCAGGGGAATCGGGCCTCATCTCGCGGCGAGGGGGAAGTCTCATGGTTTTTCTCGAGTTGCGGCGGGAACCTGGGGTATATTCTCGAGTTACGTCGGGGATGGCCCTTCCACCCACGTGTTTCTTCAGCGACGTCAGGACTCCTGCCTAGTTGCGAGGGACAACTCTGGATTCTCCTCGAGGCTTGGCAGGGCAATTGGGACGCCTCTCCAGCTGAGGCGGGAGACCAAGTGTCCCTTTCCAAGTGCCACAGGAATCCTGGGACTGCTATCAAGTTTCATGAGGAGTCAGGCATCGTCTCCTTTGGAGGCACTGATCTCCGCGTACCTCTGGAGTTTTCCAAGGATGTGAGGCTATCGGTCGTGATGAGGTGGGGAACTAAGTCTTTCTCTGTGCTTTCCACAGGGGATTCAGACATCCTTTCGTCCTGGGAGATGCAAGAAGAGCCTACATTCAAGTCACTGCAGGGATATCCGGCCTTATTTCGAGTCAGGGCATCGCGGTGTCCATTCCACTTGAGGCCGCAAAGTCAGGGTCCCTCTCACATACCTAGAGCTGAGAGAAGCCTCCTCTTGAGGTGCTTGTGGTAAGGTGGTATTCCTCAGGAGTCGAAGCCAGGGACTAACCTCTCATCTCGTGTTGATTCTTGGTCCACGGAGCTCTTTCGTGTTGCTACAGTGACCTCAGGATCCCTCTAGCCTTGAAACAGTGTTCTTGGGGTTTCTCTGGAGTGCCATCAAGGAAATCAAGGCTCCTTTCATGTGTGATGTGCAACACGGAATTGCTCTGCACGCAGTGCAGGGGAATCGGGCCTCATCTCACGGCGAGGGGGAAGTCTCATGGTTTTTCTCGAGTTGCGGCGGGAACCTGGGGTATATTCTCGAGTTACGTCGGGGATGGCCCTTCCACCCACGTGTTTCTTCAGCGACGTCAGGACTCCTGCCTAGTTGCGAGGGACAACTCTGGATTCTCCTCGAGGCTTGGCAGGGCAATTGGGACGCCTCTCCAGCTGAGGCGGGAGACCAAGTGTCCCTTTCCAAGTGCCACAGGAATCCTGGGACTGCTATCAAGTTTCATGAGGAGTCAGGCATCGTCTCCTTTGGAGGCACTGATCTCCGCGTACCTCTGGAGTTTTCCAAGGATGTGAGGCTATCGGTCGTGATGAGGTGGGGAACTAAGTCTTTCTCTGTGCTTTCCACAGGGGATTCAGACATCCTTTCGTCCTGGGAGATGCAAGAAGAGCCTGCATTCAAGTCACTGCAGGGATATCCGGCCTTATTTCGAGTCAGGGCATCGCGGTGTCCATTCCACTTCAGGCCGCAAAATCAGGGTCCCTCTCACATACCTAGAGCTGAGAGAAGCCTCCTCTTGAGGTGCTTGTGGTAAGGTGGTATTCCTCTGGAGACGAATTCAGGGACTAACCTCTCTTTTCGAGTTGATTTTTGGTCAACAGAGTTCTTTCGTGTTGCTACAGTGACCTCAGGATCCCTCTATCCTTGAAACAGTGTTCTTGGGGTTTCTCTGGAGTGCCATGAAGGAAATCAAGGCTCCTTTCATGTGTGATGTGCAAGACGGAATTGCTCTGCACGCAGTACAGGGGAATCGGGCCTCATCTCGCATCGAGGGGGAAGTCTCATGGTTTTTCTCGAGTTGCGGCGGGAACCTGGGTTATATTCTCGAGTTACGACGGGGATGGCCCTTCCACCCAAGTGTTTGTTCAGCCACGTCAGGACTCCTGCCTAGTTGCGAGGGACAACTCGGGATTCTCCTCGAGGCTTGGCAGGGCAATTGGGACGCCTCTCCAGCTGAGGCGGGAGACCAAGGGTCCCTTTCCACGTGCCACAAGAATCCTGGGACTCCTATCAAGTTTCACGAGGAGTCAGGCATCGTCCCCTTTGGAGGCACTGATCTCCGCGTACCTCTGGAGTTTTCAAAGGATGTGAGGCCTCCGGTCGCGATGAGGTGGGGAACTAGGTCTTTCTCTGTGGTCTCCACAGGGGATTCAGACATCCTTTCTTCTTGGGAGATGCAAGACGAGCCTGCATTCAAGTCACTGCAGGGATATCCGGCCTTATTTCGAGTCAGGGCATCGCGGTGTCCATTCCACTTGAGGCCGCAAACTCAGGATCCCTCTCACATACCTAGAGCTGAGAGAAGCCTCCTCTTGAGGTGCTTGTGGTAAGGTGGTATTCCTCAGGAGTCGAAGCCAGGGACTAACCTCTCATCTCGTGTTGATTCTTGGTCCACGGAGCTCTTTCGTGTTGCTGCAGTGACCTCAGGATCCCTCTAGCCTTGAAACAGTGTTCTTGGGGTTTCTCTGGAGTGCCATCAAGGAAATCAAGGCTCCTTTCATGTGTGATGTGCAACACGGAATTGCTCTGCACGCAGTGCAGGGGAATCGGGCCTCATCTCACGGCGAGGGGGAAGTCTCATGGTTTTTCTCGAGTTGCGGCGGGAACCTGGGGTATATTCTCGAGTTACGACGGGGATGGCCCTTCCACCCACGTGTTTCTTCAGCGACGTCAGGACTCCTGCCTAGTTGCGAGGGACAACTCTGGATTCTCCTCGAGGCTTGGCAGGGCAATTGGGACGCCTCTCCAGCTGAGGCGGGAGACCAAGTGTCCCTTTCCAAGTGCCACAGGAATCCTGGGACTCCTATCAAGTTTCATGAGGAGTCAGGCATCGTCTCCTTTGGAGGCACTGATTTCCGCGTACCTCTGGAGTTTTCAAAGGATGCGAGGCTATCGGTCGCGATGAGGTGGGGAACTAAGTCTTTCTCTGTGCTTTCCACAGGGGATTCAGACATCCTTTCTTCCTGGGAGATGCAAGAAGAGCCTGCATTCAAGTCACTGCAGGGATATCCGGCCTTATTTCGAGTCAGGGCATCGCGGTGTCCATTCCACTTGAGGCTGCAAACTCAGGGTCCCTCTCACATACCTAGAGCTTAGAGAAGCCTCCTCTTGAGGTGCTTGTGGTAAGGTGGTATTCCTCTGGAGACGAATCCAGGGACTAATCTCTCTTTTCGAGTTGATTTTTGGTCAACAGAGTTCTTTCGTGTTGCTACAGTGACCTCAGGATCCCTCTATCCTTGAAACAGTGTTCTTGGGGTTTCTCTGGAGTGCCATCAAGGAAATCAAGGCTCCTTTCATGTGTGATGTGCAAGACGGAATTGCTCTGCACGCAGTACAGGGGAATCGGGCCTCATCTCGCATCGAGGGGGAAGTCTCATGGTTTTTCTCGAGTTGCGGCGGGAACCTGGGGTATATTCTCGAGTTACGACGGGGATGGCCCTTACACCCACGTGTTTGTTCAGCCACGTCAGGACTCCTGCCTAGTTGCGAGGGACAACTCGGGATTCTCCTCGAGTCTTGGCAGGGCAATTGGAACGCCTCTCCAGCTGAGGCGGGAGACCAAGGGTCCCTTTCCACGTGCCACAAGAATCCTGGGACTCCTATCAAGTTTCACGAGGAGTCAGGCATCGTCTCCTTTGGAGGCACTGATCTCCGCGTACCTCTGGAGTTTTCAAAGGATGTGAGGCCTCCGGTCGCGATGAGGTGGGGAACTAGGTCTTTCTCTGTGGTCTCCACAGGGGATTCAGACATCCTTTCTTCTTGGGAGATGCAAGACGAGCCTGCATTCAAGTCACTGCAGGGATATCCGGCCTTATTTCGAGTCAGGGCATCGCGGTGTCCATTCCACTTGAGGCCGCAAACTCAGGATCCCTCTCACATACCTAGTGCTGAGAGAAGCCTCCTCTTGAGGTGCTTGTGGTAAGGTGGTATTCCTCAGGAGTCGAAGCCAGGGACTAACCTCTCATCTCGTGTTGATTCTTGGTCCACGGAGCTCTTTCGTGTTGCTACAGTGACCTCAGGATCCCTATAGCCTTGAAACAGAGTTCTTGGGGTTTCTCTGGAGTGCCATCAAGGAAATCAAGGCTCCTTTCATGTGTGATGTGCAACACGGAATTGCTCTGCACGCAGTGCAGGGGAATCGGGCCTCATCTCGCGGCGAGGGGGAAGTCTCATGGTTTTTCTCGAGTTGCGGCGGGAACCTGGGGTATATTCTCGAGTTACGAAGGGGATGGCCCTTCCACACACGTGTGTGTTCAGCCATGTCAGGACTCCTGCCTAGTTGCGAGGGACAACTCGGGATTCTCCTAGAGGCTTTGCAGGGCAATTGGGAGGCCTCTCCAGCTGAGGCAGGAGACCAAGGGTCCCTTTCCATGTGCCACAGGAATCCTGGGTCTCCTATCAAGTTTCACGAGGAGTCAGGCATCGTCTCCTTTGGAGGCACTGATCTCCGCATACCTCTGGAGTTTTCAAAGGATTTGAGGCCTCCTGTCGCGATGAGGTGAGGAACTAGGTCTTTCTCTGTGGTCTCCACAGGGGATTCAGACACCCTTTCGTCTTGAGAGATGCAAGACGAGCCTGCATTCCAGTCACTGCAGGGATATCCGGCCTTATTTCGAGTCAGGGCATCGCGGTGTCCATTCCACTTGAGGCCGCAAACTCAGGGTCCCTCTCACATACCTAGAGCTGAGAGAAGCCTCCTCTTGACGTGCTTGTGGTAAGGTGGTATTCCTCTGGAGTCGAAGCCAGGGACTAACCTCTCATCTCGAGTTGATTTTTGGTCCACGGAGCTCTTTCGTGTTGCTACAGTGACCTCAGGATCCCTCTAGCCTTGAAACAGTGTTCTTGGGGTTTCTCTGGAGTGCCATGAAGGAAATCAAGGCTCCTTTCATGTGTGATGTGCAACACAGAATTGCTCTGCACGCAGTGCAGGGGAATCGGGCCTCATCTCGCGGCGAGGGGGAAGTCTCATGGTTTTTCTCGAGTTGCGGCGGGAACCTGGGGTATATTCTCGAGTTACGACGGGGATGGCCCTTCCACACACGTGTTTGTTCAGCCACGTCAGGACTCTTGCCTAGTTGCGAGACACAACTCGGGATTCTCCTCGAGGCTTGGCAAGGCAATTGGGACGCCTCTCCAGCTGAGGCGGGAGACCAAGGGTCCCTTTCCACGGGCCACAGGAATCCTGGGACTCCTATCAAGTTTCACGAGGAGTCAGGCATCGTCTCCTTTGGAGGCACTGATCTCCGCGTACCTCTGGAGTTTTCAAAGGATGTGAGGCCTCCGGTCGCGATGAGGTGGGGAACTAGTTCTTTCTCTGTGGTCTCCACAGGGGATTCAGACATCCTTTCATCTTGGGAGATGCAAGACGAGCCTGCATTCAAGTCACTGCAGGGATATCCAGCCTTATTTCGCGTCAGGGCATCGCGGTGTCCATTCCACTTGAGGCCGCAAACTCAGGGTCCCTCTCACATACCTAGAGCTGAGAGAAGCCTCCTCTTGAGGTGCTTGTGGTAAGGTGGTATTCCTCTGGAGTCGAAGCCAGGGACTAACCTCTCATCTCGAGTTGATTTTTGGCCCACAGAGCTCTTTCGTGTTGCTACAGTGACCTCAGGATCCCTCTAGCCTTGAAACAGTGTTCTTGGGGTTTCTCTGGAGTGCCATCAAGGAAATCAAGGCTCCTTTCATGTGTGATGTGCAACACGGAATTGCTCTGCACGCAGTGCAGGGGAATCGGGCCTCATCTCGCGGCGAGGGGGAAGTCTCATGGTTTTTCTCGAGTTGCGGCGGGAACCTGGGGTATATTCTCGAGTTACGACGGGGATGGCCCTTCCACCCACGTGTTTCTTCAGCGACGTCAGGACTCCTGCCTAGTTGCGAGGGACAACTCTGGATTCTCCTCGAGGCTTGGCAGGGCAATTGGGACGCCTCTCCAGCTGAGGCGGGAGACCAAGTGTCCCTTTCCAAGTGCCACAGGAATCCTGGGACTCCTATCAAGTTTCACGAGGAGTCAGGCATCGTCTCCTTTGGAGGCACTGATCTCCGCGTACCTCTGGAGTTTTCAAAGGATGTGAGGCCTGCGGTCGCGATGAGGTGGGGAACTAGGTATTTCTCTGTGGTCTCCACAGGGGATTCAGACATCCTTTCATCTTGGGAGATGCAAGACGAGCCTGCATTGAAGTCACTGCAGGGATATCCGGCCTTATTTCGAGTCAGGGCATCGCGGTGTCCATTCCACTTGAGGCCGCAAACTCAGGATCCCTCTCACATACCTAGAGCTGAGAGAAGCCTCCTCTTGAGGTGCTTGTGGTAAGGTGGTATTCCTCAGGAGTCGAAGCCAGGGACTAACCTCTCATCTCGTGTTGATTATTGGTCCACGGAGCTCTTTCGTGTTGCTACAGTGACCTCAGGATCCCTCTAGCCTTGAAACAGTGTTCTTGGGGTTTCTCTGGAGTGCCATCAAGGAAATCAAGGCTCCTTTCATGTGTGATGTGCAACACGGAATTGCTCTGCACGCAGTGCAGGGGAATCGGGCCTCATCTCGCGGCGAGGGGGAAGTCTCATGGTTTTTCTCGAGTTGCGGCGGGAACCTGGGGTATATTCTTGAGTTACGACGGTAATGGCCCTTCCACCCACGTGTTTCTTCAGCGACGTCAGGACTCCTGCCTAGTTGCGAGGGACAACTCTGGATTCTCCTCGAGGCTTGGCAGGGCATTTGGGACGCCTCTCCAGCTGAGACGGGAGACCAAGGGTCCCTTTCCAAGTGCCACAGGAATCCTGGGACTCCTATGAAGTTTCACGAGGAGTCAGGCGTCGTCTCCTTTGGAGGCACTGATCTCCGCGTACCTCTGGAGTTTTCAAAGGATGTGAGGCATGCGGTCGCGATGAGGTGGGGAACTAGGTGTTTCTCTGTGGTCTCCACAGGGGATTCAGACATCCTTTCTTCTTGGGAGATGCAAGACGAGCCTGCATTCAAGTCACTGCAGGATTATCCGGCCTTATTTCGAGTCAGGGCATCGCGGTGTCCATTCCACTTGAGGCCGCAAACTCAGGATCCCTCTCACATACCTAGAGCTGAGAGAAGCCTCCTCTTGAGGTGCTTGTGGTAAGGTGGTATTCCTCAGGAGTCGAAACCAGGGACTAACCTCTCATCTCGTGTTGATTCTTGGTCCACGGAGCTCTTTCGTGTTGCTACAGTGACCTCAGGATCCCTCTAGCCTTGAAACAGTGTTCTTGGGGTTTCTCTGGAGTGCCATCAAGGAAATCAAGGCTCCTTTCATGTGTGATGGGCAACACGGAATTGCTCTGCACGCAGTGCAGGGGAATCGGGCCTCATCTCGCGGCGAGGGGGAAGTCTCATGGTTTTTCTCGAGTTGCGGCGGGAACCTGGGGTATATTCTCGAGTTACGACGGGGATGGCCCTTCCACCCACGTGTGTGTTCAGCCATGTCAGGACTCCTGCCTAGTTGCGAGGGACAACTCGGGATTCTCCTCGAGGCTTGGCAGGGCAATTGGAAAGCCTCTCCAGCTGAGGCGGGAGACCAAGGGTCCCTTTCCACGTGCCACAAGAATCCTGGGACTCCTATCAAGTTTCACGAGGAGTCAGGCATCGTCTCCTTTGGAGGCACTGATCTCCGCGTACCTCTGGAGTTTTCAAAGCATGTGAGGCTATCGGTCGCGATGAGGTGGGGAACTAAGTCTTTCTCTGTGCTTTCCACAGGGGATTCAGACATCCTTTCGTCCTGGGAGATGCAAGACGAGCCTGCATTGAAGTCACTGCAGGGATATCCGGCCTTATTTCGAGTCAGGGCATCGCGGTGTCCATTCCACTTGAGGCCGCAAACTCAGGGTCCCTCTCACATACCTAGAGCTGAGAGAAGCCTCCTCTTGAGGTGCTTGTGGTAAGGTGGTATTCCTCTGGAGACGAATCCAGGGACTAACCTCTCTTTTCGAGTTGATTTTTGGTCCACAGAGTTCTTTCGTGTTGCTACAGTGACCTCAGGATCCCTCTATCCTTGAAACAGTGTTCTTGGGGTTTCTCTGGAGTGCCATCAAGGAAATCAAGGCTCCTTTCATGTGTGATGTGCAAGACGGAATTGCTCTGCACGCAGTACAGGGGAATCGGGTCTCATCTCGCATCGAGGGGGAAGTCTCATGGTTTTTCTCGAGTTGCGGCGGGAACCTGGGGTATATTCTCGAGTTACGACGGGGATGGCCCTTCCACACACGTGTTTCTTCAGCCACGTCAGGACTCCTGCCTAGTTGCGAGGGACAACTCGGGATTCTACTCGAGGCTTGGCAGGGCAATTGGAACGCCTCTCCAGCTGAGGCGGGAGACCAAGGGTCCCTTTCCACGTGCCACAAGAATCCTGGGACTCCTATCAAGTTTCACGAGGAGTCAGGCATCGTCTCCTTTGGAGGCACTGATCTCCGCGTACCTCTGGAGTTTTCAAAGGATGTGAGGCCTGCGGTCACGATGAGGTGGGGAACTAGGTGTTTCTCTGTGGTCTCCACAGGGGATTCAGACATCCTTTCTTCTTGGAGATGCAAGACGAGCCTGCATTCAAGTCACTGCAGGGATAGCCGGCCTTATTTCGAGTCAGGGCATCGTGGTGTCCATTCCACTTGAGGCCGCAAACTCAGGGTCCCTCTCACATACCTAGAGCTGAGAGAAGCCTCCTCTTGAGGTGCTTGTGGTAAGGTGGTATTCCTCTGGAGTCGAAGCCAGGGACTAACCTCTCATCTCGAGTTGATTTTTGGTCCACGGAGCTCTTTCGTGTTGCTACAGTGACCTCATGATCCCTCTAGCCTTGAAACAGTGTTCTTGGGGTTTCTCTGGAGTGCCATCAAGGAAATCAAGGCTCCTTTCATGTGTGATGTGCAACACAGAATTGCTCTGCACGCAGTGCAGGGGAATCGGGCCTCATCTCGCGGCGAGGGGGAAGTCTCATGGTTTTTCTCGAGTTGCGGCGGGAACCTGGGGTATATTCTCGAGTTACGACGGGGATGGCCCTTCCACACACGTGTGTGTTCAGCCATGTCAGGACTCCTGCCTAGTTGCGAGGGACAACTCGGGATTCTCCTCGAGGCTTTGCAGGGCAATTGGGACGCCTCTCCAGCTGAGACGGGAGACCAAGGGTCCCTTTCCACGTGCCACAGGAATCCTGGGTCTCCTATCAAGTTTCACGAG
Source organism: Cervus elaphus (assembly GCF_910594005.1). Classification (NCBI taxonomy): domain Eukaryota; kingdom Metazoa; phylum Chordata; class Mammalia; order Artiodactyla; family Cervidae; genus Cervus; species Cervus elaphus. The sequence continues at coordinate 465,142 of NW_025316710.1, read as the reverse complement.
GAGTCAGGCATCGTCTCCTTTGGAGGCACTGATCTCCGCATACCTCTGGAGTTTTCAAAGGATTTGAGGCCTCCTGTCGCGATGAGGTGGGGAACTAGGTCTTTCTCTGTGGTCTCCACAGGGGATTCAGACATCCTTTCATCTTGGGAGATGCAAGACGAGCCTGCATTCAAGTCACTGCAGGGATATCCAGCCTTATTTCGCGTCAGGGCATCGCGGTGTCCATTCCACTTGAGGCCGTAAACTCAGGGTCCCTCTCACATACCTAGAGCTGAGAGAAGCCTCCTCTTGAGGTGCTTATGGTAAGGTGGTATTCCTCTGGAGTCGAATCCAGGGACTAACCTCTCATCTCGAGTTGATTTTTGGCCCACGGAGCTCTTTCGTGTTGCTACAGTGACCTCAGGATCCCTCTAGCCTTGAAACAGTGTTCTTGGGGTTTCTCTGGAGTGCCATCAAGGAAATCAAGGCTCCTTTCATGTGTGATGTGCAACACGGAATTGCTCTGCACACAGTGCAGGGGAATCGGGCCTCATCTCGCGGCGAGGGGGAAGTCTCATGGTTTTTCTCGAGTTGCGGCGGGAACCTGGGGTATATTCTCGAGTTACGACGGGGATGGCCCTTCCACCCACGTGTTTCTTCAGCGACGTCAGGACTCCTGCCTAGTTGCGAGGGACAACTCTGGATTCTCCTCGAGGCTTGGCAGGGCAATTGGGACGCCTCTCCAGCTGAGGCGGGAGACCAAGTGTCCCTTTCCAAGTGCCACAGGAATCCTGGGACTCCTATCAAGTTTCACGAGGAGTCAGGCATCGTCTCCTTTGGAGGCACTGATCTCCGCGTACCTCTGGAATTTTCAAAGGATGTGAGGCTATCGGTCGCGATGAGGTGGGGAACTAAGTCTTTCTCTGTGCTTTCCACAGGGGATACAGACATCCTTTCGTCCTGGGAGATGCAAGACGAGCCTGCATTGAAATCACTGCAGGGATATCCGGCCTTATTTCGAGTCAGGGCATCGCGGTGTCCATTCCACTTGAGGCCGCAAACTCAGGGTCCCTCTCACATACCTAGAGCTGAGAGAAGCCTCCTCTTGAGGTGCTTGTGGTAAGGTGGTATTCCTCTGGAGACGAATCCAGGGACTAACCTCTCTTTTCGAGTTGATTTTTGGTCCACAGAGTTCTTTCGTGTTGCTACAGTGATCTCAGGATCCCTCTTTCCTTGAAACAGTGTTCTTGGGGTTTCTCTGGAGTGCCATCAAGGAAATCAAGGCTCCTTTCATGTGTGATGTGCAAGACGGAATTGCTCTGCACGCAGTACAGGGGAATCGGGCCTCATCTCGCATCGAGGGGGAAGTCTCATGGTTTTTCTCGAGTTGCGGCGGGAACCTGGGGTATATTCTCGAGTTACGACGGGGATGGCCCTTCCACCCACGTGTTTGTTCAGCCATGTCAGGACTCCTGCCTAGTTGCGAGGGACAACTCGGGATTCTCCTCGAGGCTTGGCAGGGCAATTGGAACGCCTCTCCAGCTGAGGCGGGAGACCAAGGGTCCCTTTCCACGTGCCACAAGAATCCTGGGACTCCTATCAAGTTTCACGAGGAGTCAGGCATCGTCTGCTTTGGAGGCACTGATCTCCGCGTACCTCTGGAGTTTTCAAAGGATGTGAGGCCTGAGGTCGCGATGAGGTGGGGAACTAGGTATTTCTCTGTGGTCTCCACAGGGGATTCAGACATCCTTTCATCTTGGGAGATGCAAGACGAGCCTGCATTCAAGTCACTGCAGGGATATCCGGCCTTATTTCGAGTCAGGGCATCGCGGTGTCCATTCCACTTGAGGCCGCAAACTCAGGATCCCTCTCACATACCTAGAGCTGAGAGAAGCCTCCTCTTGAGGTGCTTGTGGTAAGGTGGTATTCCTCTGGAGTCGAAGCCAGGGACTAACCTCTCATCTCGTGTTGATTTTTGGTCCACGGAGCTCTTTCGTGTTGCTACAGTGACCTCAGGATCCCTCTAGCCTTGAAACAGTGTTCTTGGGGTTTCTCTGGAGTGCCATCAAGGAAATCAAGGCTCCTTTCATGTGTGATGTTCAACACGGAATTGCTCTGCACGCAGTGCAGGGGAATCGGGCCTCATCTCGCGGCGAGGGGGAAGTCTCATGGTTTTTCTCGAGTTGCAGCGGGAACCTGGGGTATATTCTCGAGTTACGACGGGGATGGCCCTTCCACACACGTGTGTGTTCAGCCATGTCAGGACTCCTGCCTAGTTGCGAGGGACATCTCGGGATTCTCCTCGAGGCTTTGCAGGGCAATTGGGACGCCTCTCCAGCTGAGAAGGGAGACCAAGGGTCCCTTTCCACGTGCCACAGGAATCCTGGGTCTCCTATCAAGTTTCACGAGGAGTCAGGCATCGTCTCCTTTGGAGGCACTGATCTCCGCATACCTCTGGAGTTTTCAAAGGATTTGAGGCCTCCTGTCGCGATGAGGTGGGAAACTAGGTCTTTCTCTGTGGTCTCCACAGGGGATTCAGACACTCTTTCGTCTTGGGAGATGCAAGACGAGCCTGCATTCCAGTCAATGCAGGGATATCCGGCCTTATTTCGAGTCAGGGCATCGCGGTGTCCATTCCACTTGAGGCCGCAAACTCAGGGTCCCTCTCACATACATAGAGCTGACAGAAGCCTCCTCTTGAGGTGCTTGTGGTAAGGTGGTATTCCTCTGGAGTCGAAGCCAGGGACTAACCTCTCATCTCGAGTTGATTTTTGGTCCACGGAGCTCTTTCGTGTTGCTACAGTGACCTCAGGATCCCTCTAGCCTTGAAACAGTGTTCTTGGGGTTTCTATGGAGTGCCATGAAGGAAATCAAGGCTCCTTTCATGTGTGATGTGCAACACAGAATTGCTCTGCACGCAGTGCAGGGGAATCGGGCCTCATCTCGCGGCGAGGGGGAAGTCTCATGGTTTTTCTCGAGTTGCGGCTGGAACCTGGGGTATATTCTCGAGTTACGACGGGGATGGCCCTTCCACACACGTGTTTGTTCAGCCACCTCAGGACTCTTGCCTAGTTGAGAGACACAACTCGGGATTCTCCTCGAGGCTTGGCAAGGCAATTGGGACGCCTCTCCAGCTGAGGCGGGAGACCAAGTGTCCCTTTCCAAGTGCCACAGGAATCCTGGGACTCCGATCAAGTTTCACGAGGAGTCAGGCGTCGTCTCCTTTGGAGGCACTGATCTCCGCGTACCTCTGGAGTTTTCAAAGCATGTGAGGCTATCGGTCGCGATGAGGTGGGGAACTAAGTCTTTCTCTGTGCTTTCCACAGGGGATTCAGACATCCTTTCGTCCTGGGAGATGCAAGACGAGCCTGCATTGAAGTCACTGCAGGGATATCCGGCCTTATTTCGAGTCAGGGCATCGCGGTGTCCATTCCACTTGAGGCCGCAAACTCAGGGTCCCTCTCACATACCTAGAGCTGAGAGAAGCCTCCTCTTGAGGTGCTTGTGGTAAGGTGGTATTCCTCTGGAGACGAATCCAGGGACTAACCTCTCTTTTCGAGTTGATTTTTGGTCCACAGAGTTCTTTCGTGTTGCTACAGTGACCTCAGGATCCCTCTATCCTTGAAACAGTGTTCTTGGGGTTTCTCTGGAGTGCCATCAAGGAAATCAAGGCTCCTTTCATGTGTGATGTGCAAGACGGAATTGCTCTGCACGCAGTACAGGGGAATCGGGCCTCATCTCGCATCGAGGGGGAAGTCTCATGGTTTTTCTCGAGTTGCGGCGGGAACCTGGGGTATATTCTCGAGTTACGACGGGGATGGCCCTTCCACCCACGTGTTTGTTCAGCCACGTCAGGACTCCTGCCTAGTTGCGAGGGACAACTCTGGATTCTCCTCGAGGCTTGGCAGGGCAATTGGGACGCCTCTCCAGCTGAGGCGGGAGACCAAAGGTCCCTTTCCACATGCCACAAGAATCCTGGGACTCCTATCAAGTTTCACGAGGAGTCAGGCATCGTCTCCTTTGGAGGCACTGATCTCCGCGTACCTCTGGAGTTTTCAAAGGATGTGAGGCCTCCGGTCGCGATGAGGTGGGGAACTAGGTGTTTCTCTGTGGTCTCCACAGGGGATTCAGACATCCTTTCTTCTTGGGAGATGCAAGACGAGCCTGCATTCAAGTCACTGCAGGGATATCCGGCCTTATTTCGAGTCAGGGCATCGCGGTGTCCATTCCACTTGAGGCCGCAAACTCAGGATCCCTCTCACATACCTAGAGCTGAGAGAAGCCTCCTCTTGAGGTGCTTGTGGTAAGGTGGTATTCCTCAGGAGTCAAAGCCAGGGACTAACCTCTCATCTCGTGTTGATTCTTGGTCCACGGAGCTCTTTCATGTTGCTACAGTGACCTCAGGATCCCTCTAGCCTTGAAACAGTGTTCTTGGGGTTTCTCTGGAGTGCCATCAAGGAAATCAAGGCTCCTTTCATGTGTGATGGGCAAAACGGAATTGCTCTGCACGCAGTGCAGGGGAATCGGGCCTCATCTCGCGGCGAGGGGGAAGTCTCATGGTTTTTCTCGAGTTGCGGCGGGAACCTGGGGTATATTCTCGAGTTACGACGGGGATGGCCCTTCCACACACGTGTGTGTTCAGCCATGTCAGGACTCCTGCCTAGTTGCGAGGGACAACTCGGGATTCTCCTCGAGGCTTTGCAGGGCAATTGGGACGCCTCTCCAGCTGAGACGGGAGACCAAGGGTCCCTTTCCACGTGCCACAGGAATCCTGGGTTTCCTATCAAGTTTCACGAGGAGTCAGGCATCGTCTCCTTTGGAGGCACTGATCTCCGCATACCTCTGGAGTTTTCAAAGGATTTGAGGCCTCCTGTCGCGATGAGGTGGGGAACTAGGTCTTTCTCTGTGGTCTCCACAGGGGATTCAGACATCCTTTCATCTTGGGAGATGCAAGACGAGCCTGCATTCAAGTCACTGCAGGGATATCCAGCCTTATTTCGCGTCAGGGCATCGCGGTGTCCATTCCACTTGAGGCCGCAAACTCAGGGTCCCTCTCACATACCTAGAGCTGAGAGAAGCCTCCTCTTGAGGTGCTTGTGGTAAGGTGGTATTCCTCTGGAGACGAATCCAGGGACTAACCTCTCTTTTCGAGTTGATTTTTGTCCACAGAGTTCTTTCGTGTTGCTACAGTGACCTCAGGATCCCTCTATCCTTGAAACAGTGTTCTTGGGGTTTCTCTGGAGTGCCATGAAGGAAATCAAGGCTCCTTTCATGTGTGATGTGCAAGACGGAATTGCTCTGCACGCAGTACAGGGGAATCGGGCCTCATCTCGCATCGAGGGGGAAGTCTCATGATTTTTCTCGAGTTGCGGCGGGAACCTGGGGTATATTCTCGAGTTACGACGGGGATGGCCCTTCCACCCACGTGTTTGTTCAGCCATGTCAGGACTCCTGCCTAGTTGCGAGGGACAACTCGGGATTCTCCTCGAGGCTTGGCAGGGCAATTGGAACGCCTCTCCAGCTGAGGCGGGAGACCAAGGGTCCCTTTCCACGTGCCACAAGAATCCTGGGACTCCTATCAAGTTTCACGAGGAGTCAGGCATCGTCTCCTTTGGAGGCACTGATCTCCGCGTACCTCTGGAGTTTTCAAAGGATGTGAGGCCTGCGGTCGCGATGAGGTGGGGAACTAGGTATTTCTCTGTGGTCTCCACAGGGGATTCAGACATCCTTTCATCTTGGGAGATGCAAGACGAGCCTGCATTCAAGTCACTGCAGGGATATCCGGCCTTATTTCGAGTCAGGGCATCGCGGTGTCCATTTCACTTGAGGCCGCAAACTCAGGATCCCTCTCACATACCTAGAGCTGAGAGAAGCCTCCTCTTGAGGTGCTTGTGGTAAGGTGGTATTCCTCAGGAGTCGAAGCCAGGGACTAACCTCTCATCTCGTGTTGATTTTTGGTCCACGGAGCTCTTTCGTGTTGCTACAGTGACCTCAGGATCCCTCTAGCCTTGAAACAGTGTTCTTGGGGTTTCTCTGGAGTGCCATCAAGGAAATCAAGGCTCCTTTCATGTGTGATGTGCAACACAGAATTCCTCTGCACGCAGTGCAGGGGAATCGGGCCTCATCTCGCGGCGAGGGGGAAGTCTCATGGTTTTTCTCGAGTTGCAGCGGGAACCTAGGGTATATTCTCGAGTTACGACGGGGATGGCCCTTCCACACACGTGTGTGTTCAGCCATGTCAGGACTCCTGCCTAGTTGCGAGGGATATCTCGGGATTCTCCTCGAGGCTTTGCAGGGCAATTGGGACGCCTCTCCAGCTGAGACGGGAGACCAAGGGTCCCTTTCCACGTGCCACAGGAATCCTGGGTCTCCTATCAAGTTTCACGAGGAGTCAGGCATCGTCTCCTTTGGAGGCACTGATCTCCGCATACCTCTGGAGTTTTCAAAGGATTTGAGGCCTCCTGTCGCGATGAGGTGGGGAACTAGGTCTTTCTCTGTGGTCTCCACAGGGGATTCAGACACCCTTTCGTCTTGGGAGATGCAAGACGAGCCTGCATTCCAGTCACTGCAGGGATATCTGGCCTTATTTCGAGTCAGGGCATCGCGGTGTCCATTCCACTTGAGGCCGCAAACTCAGGGTCCCTCTCACATACATAGAGCTGAGAGAAGCCTCCTCTTGAGGTGCTTGTGGTAAGGTGGTATTCCTCTGGAGTCGAAGCCAGGGACTAACCTCTCATCTCTAGTTGATTTTTGGCCCACGGAGCTCTTTCGTGTTGCTACAGTGACCTCAGGATCCCTCTATCCTTGAAACAGTGTTCTTGGGGTTTCTCTGGAGTGTCAAGGAAATCAAGGCTCCTTTCATGTGTGATGTGCAACACGGAATTGCTCTGCACGCAGTGCAGGGGAATCGGGCCTCATCTCGCGGCGAGGGGGAAGTCTCATGGTTTTTCTCGAGTTGCGGCGGGAACCTGGGGTATATTCTCGAGTTACGACGGGGATGGCCCTTCCACCCACGTGTTTCTTCAGCGAGGTCAGGACTCCTGCCTAGTTGCGAGGGACAACTCTGGATTCTCCTCGAGGCTTGGCAGGGCAATTGGGACGCCTCTCCAGCTGAGACGGGAGACCAAGGGTCCCTTTCCAAGTGCCACAGGAATCCTGGGTCTCCTATCAAGTTTCACGAGGAGTCAGGCATCGTCTCCTTTGGAGGCACTGATCTCCGCATACCTCTGGAGTTTTCAAAGGATTTGAGGCCTCCTGTCGCGATGAGGTGGGGAACTAGGTCTTTCTCTGTGGTCTCCACAGGGGATTCAGACACCCTTTCGTCTTGGGAGATGCAAGACGAGCCTGCATTGACGTCACTGCAGGGATATCCGGCCTTATTTCGAGTCAGGGCATCGCGGTGTCCATTCCACTTGAGGCCGCAAACTCAGGGTCCCTCTCACATACCTAGAGCTGAGAGAAGCCTCCTCTTGAGGTGCTTGTGGTAAGGTGGTATTCCTCTGGAGTCGAAGCCAGGGACTAACCTCTCATCTCGAGTTGATTTTTGGTCCACGGAGCTCTTTCGTGTTGCTACAGTGACCTCAGTATCCCTCTAGCCTTGAAACAGTGTTCTTGGGGTTTCTCTGGAGTGCCATGAAGGAAATCAAGGCTCCTTTCATGTGTGATGTGCAACACAGAATTGCTCTGCACGCAGTGCAGGGGAATCGGGCCTCATCTCGCGGCGAGGGGGAAGTCTCATGGTTTTTCTCGAGTTGCGGCGGGAACCTGGGGTATATTCTCGAGTTACGACGGGGATGGCCCTTCCACACACGTGTTTGTTCAGCCACGTCAGGACTCTTGCCTAGTTGCGAGACACAACTCGGGATTCTCCTCGAGGCTTGGCAAGGCAATTGGGACGCCTCTCCAGCTGAGGCGGGAGACCAAGTGTCCCTTTCCAAGTGCCACAGGAATCCTGGGACTCCGATCAAGTTTCACGAGGAGTCAGGCGTCGTCTCCTTTGGAGGCACTGATCTCCGCGTACCTCTGGAGTTTTCAAAGGATGTGAGGCTATTGGTCGCAATGAGGTGGGGAACTAAGTCTTTCTCTGTGCTTTCCACAGGGGATTCAGACATCCTTTCATCTTGGGAGATGCAAGACGAGCCTGCATTCAAGTCACTGCAGGGATATCCAGCCTTATTTCGCGTCAGGGCATCGCGGTGTCCATTCCACTTGAGGCCGCAATCTCAGGATCCCTCTCACATACCTAGAGCTGAGAGAAGCCTCCTCTTGAGGTGCTTGTGGTAAGGTGGTATTCCTCAGGAGTCAAAGCCAGGGACTAACCTCTCATCTCGTGTTGATTCTTGGTCCACGGAGCTCTTTCATGTTTCTACAGTGACCTCAGGATCCCTCTAGCCTTGAAACAGTGTTCTTGGGGTTTCTCTGGAGTGCCATCAAGGAAATCAAGGCTCCTTTCATGTGTGATGGGCAAAACGGAATTGCTCTGCACGCAGTGCAGGGGAATCGGGCCTCATCTCGCGGCGAGGGGGAAGTCTCATGGTTTTTCTCGAGTTGCGGCGGGAACCTGGGGTATATTCTCGAGTTACGACGGGGATGGCCCTTCCACACACGTGTGTGTTCAGCCATGTCAGGACTCCTGCCTAGTTGCGAGGGACAACTCGGGATTCTCCTCGAGGCTTTGCAGGGCAATTGGGACGCCTCTCCAGCTGAGACGGGAGACCAAGGGTCCCTTTCCACGTGCCACAGGAATCCTGGGTCTCCTATCAAGTTTCACGAGGAGTCAGGCATCGTCTCCTTTGGAGGCACTGATCTCCGCATACCTCTGGAGTTTTCAAAGGATTTGAGGTCTCCTGTCGCGATGAGGTGGGGAACTAGGTCTTTCTCTGTGGTCTCCACAGGGGATTCAGACATCCTTTCATCTTGGGAGATGCAAGACGAGCCTGCATTCAAGTCACTGCAGGGATATCCAGCCTTATTTCGCGTCAGGGCATCGCGGTGTCCATTTCACTTGAGGCCGCAAACTCAGGGTCCCTCTCACATACCTAGAGCTGAGAGAAGCCTCCTCTTGAGGTGCTTATGGTAAGGTGGTATTCCTCTGGAGTCGAATCCAGGGACTAACCTCTCATCTCGAGTTGATTTTTGGCCCACGGAGCTCTTTCGTGTTGCTACAGTGACCTCAGGATCCCTCTAGCCTTGAAACAGTGTTCTTGGGGTTTCTCTGGAGTGCCATCAAGGAAATCAAGGCTCCTTTCATGTGTGATGTGCAACACGAAATTGCTCTGCACGCAGTGCAGGGGAATCGGGCCTCATCTCGCGGCGAGGGGGAAGTCTCATGGTTTTTCTCGAGTTGCGGCGGGAACCTGGGGTATATTCTCGAGTTACGACGGGGATGGCCCTTCCACCCACGTGTTTCTTCAGCGACGTCAGGACTCCTGCCTAGTTGCGAGGGACAACTCTGGATTCTCCTCGAGGCTTTGCAGGGCAATTGGGACGCCTCTCCAGCTGAGGCGGGAGACCAAGTGTCCCTTTCCAAGTGCCACAGGAATCCTGGGACTCCTATCAAGTTTCACGAGGAGTCAGGCATCGTCTCCTTTGGAGGCACTGATCTCCGCATACCTCTGGAGTTTTCAAAGGATTTGAGGTCTCCTGTCGCGATGAGGTGGGGAACTAGGTCTTTCTCTGTGGTCTCCACAGGGGATTCAGACATCCTTTCATCTTGGGAGATGCAAGACGAGCCTGCATTCAAGTCACTGCAGGGATATCCAGCCTTATTTCGCGTCAGGGCATCGCGGTGTCCATTTCACTTGAGGCCGCAAACTCAGGGTCCCTCTCACATACCTAGAGCTGAGAGAAGCCTCCTCTTGAGGTGCTTGTGGTAAGGTGGTATTCCTCTGGAGTCGAATCCAGGGACTAACCTCTCATCTCGAGTTGATTTTTGGCCCACGGAGCTCTTTCGTGTTGCTACAGTGACCTCAGGATCCCTCTAGCCTTGAAACAGTGTTCTTGGGGTTTCTCTGGAGTGCCATCAAGGAAATCAAGGCTCCTTTCATGTGTGATGTGCAACACGAAATTGCTCTGCACGCAGTGCAGGGGAATCGGGCCTCATCTCGCGGCGAGGGGGAAGTCTCATGGTTTTTCTCGAGTTGCGGCGGGAACCTGGGGTATATTCTCGAGTTACGACGGGGATGGCCCTTCCACCCACGTGTTTCTTCAGCGACGTCAGGACTCCTGCCTAGTTGCGAGGGACAACTCTGGATTCTCCTCGAGGCTTTGCAGGGCAATTGGGACGCCTCTCCAGCTGAGGCGGGAGACCAAGTGTCCCTTTCCAAGTGCCACAGGAATCCTGGGACTCCTATCAAGTTTCACGAGGAGTTAGGCATCGTCTCCTTTGGAGGCACTGATCTCCGCGTACCTCTGGAATTTTCAAAGGATGTGAGGCTATCGGTCGCGATGAGGTGGGGAACTAAGTCTTTCTCTGTGCTTTCCACAGGGGATTCAGACATCCTTTCGTCCTGGGAGATGCAAGACGAGCCTGCATTGAAGTCACTGCAGGGATATCCGGCCTTATTTCGAGTCAGGGCATCGCGGTGTCCATTCCACTTGAGGCCGCAAACTCAGGGTCCCTCTCACATACCTAGAGCTGAGAGAAGCCTCCTCTTGAGGTGCTTGTGGTAAGGTGGTATTCCTCTGGAGACGAATCCAGGGACTAACCTCTCTTTTCGAGTTGATTTTTGTCCACAGAGTTCTTTCGTGTTGCTACAGTGACCTCAGGATCCCTCTATCCTTGAAACAGTGTTCTTGGGGTTTCTCTGGAGTGCCATCAAGGAAATCAAGGCTCCTTTCATGTGTGATGTGCAACACGGAATTGCTCTGCACGCAGTGCAGGGGAATCGGGCTTCATCTCGCGGCGAGGGGGAAGTCTCATGGTTTTTCTCGAGTTGCAGGGGGAACCTGGGGTATATTCTCGAGTTACGACGGGGATGGCCCTTCCACACACGTGTGTGTTCAGCCATGTCAGGACTCCTGCCTAGTTGCGAGGGATATCTCGGGATTCTCCTCGAGGCTTTGCAGGGCAATTGGAACGCCTCTCCAGCTGAGGCGGGAGACCAAGGGTCCCTTTCCACGTGCCACAAGAATCCTGGGACTCCTATCAAGTTTCACGAGGAGTCAGGCATCGTCTGCTTTGGAGGCACTGATCTCCGCGTACCTCTGGAGTTTTCAAAGGATGTGAGGCCTGAGGTCGCGATGAGGTGGGGAACTAGGTATTTCTCTGTGGTCTCCACAGGGGATTCAGACATCCTTTCATCTTGGGAGATGCAAGACGAGCCTGCATTCAAGTCACTGCAGGGATATCCGGCCTTATTTCGAGTCAGGGCATCGCGGTGTCCATTCCACTTGAGGCCGCAAACTCAGGATCCCTCTCACATACCTAGAGCTGAGAGAAGCCTCCTCTTGAGGTGCTTGTGGTAAGGTGGTATTCCTCTGGAGTCGAAGCCAGGGACTAACCTCTCATCTCGTGTTGATTTTTGGTCCACGGAGCTCTTTCGTGTTGCTACAGTGACCTCAGGATCCCTCTAGCCTTGAAACAGTGTTCTTGGGGTTTCTCTGGAGTGCCATCAAGGAAATCAAGGCTCCTTTCATGTGTGATGTTCAACACGGAATTGCTCTGCACGCAGTGCAGGGGAATCGGGCCTCATCTCGCGGCGAGGGGGAAGTCTCATGGTTTTTCTCGAGTTGCAGCGGGAACCTGGGGTATATTCTCGAGTTACGACGGGGATGGCCCTTCCACACACGTGTGTGTTCAGCCATGTCAGGACTCCTGCCTAGTTGCGAGGGACATCTCGGGATTCTCCTCGAGGCTTTGCAGGGCAATTGGGACGCCTCTCCAGCTGAGACGGGAGACCAAGGGTCCCTTTCCACGTGCCACAGGAATCCTGGGTCTCCTATCAAGTTTCACGAGGAGTCAGGCATCGTCTCCTTTGGAGGCACTGATCTCCGCATACCTCTGGAGTTTTCAAAGGATTTGAGGCCTCCTGTCGCGATGAGGTGGGAAACTAGGTCTTTCTCTGTGGTCTCCACAGGGGATTCAGACACTCTTTCGTCTTGGGAGATGCAAGACGAGCCTGCATTCCAGTCAATGCAGGGATATCCGGCCTTATTTCGAGTCAGGGCATCGCGGTGTCCATTCCACTTGAGGCCGCAAACTCAGGGTCCCTCTCACATACATAGAGCTGACAGAAGCCTCCTCTTGAGGTGCTTGTGGTAAGGTGGTATTCCTCTGGAGTCGAAGCCAGGGACTAACCTCTCATCTCGAGTTGATTTTTGGTCCACGGAGCTCTTTCGTGTTGCTACAGTGACCTCAGGATCCCTCTAGCCTTGAAACAGTGTTCTTGGGGTTTCTATGGAGTGCCATGAAGGAAATCAAGGCTCCTTTCATGTGTGATGTGCAACACAGAATTGCTCTGCATGCAGTGCAGGGGAATCGGGCCTCATCTCGCGGCGAGGGGGAAGTCTCATGGTTTTTCTCGAGTTGCGGCTGGAACCTGGGGTATATTCTCGAGTTACGACGGGGATGGCCCTTCCACACACGTGTTTGTTCAGCCACCTCAGGACTCTTGCCTAGTTGCGAGACACAACTCGGGATTCTCCTCGAGGCTTGGCAAGGCAATTGGGACGCCTCTCCAGCTGAGGCGGGAGACCAAGTGTCCCTTTCCAAGTGCCACAGGAATCCTGGGACTCCGATCAAGTTTCACGAGGAGTCAGGCGTCGTCTCCTTTGGAGGCACTGATCTCCGCGTACCTCTGGAGTTTTCAAAGCATGTGAGGCTATCGGTCGCGATGAGGTGGGGAACTAAGTCTTTCTCTGTGCTTTCCACAGGGGATTCAGACATCCTTTCGTCCTGGGAGATGCAAGACGAGCCTGCATTGAAGTCACTGCAGGGATATCCGGCCTTATTTCGAGTCAGGGCATCGCGGTGTCCATTCCACTTGAGGCCGCAAACTCAGGGTCCCTCTCACATACCTAGAGCTGAGAGAAGCCTCCTCTTGAGGTGCTTGTGGTAAGGTGGTATTCCTCTGGAGACGAATCCAGGGACTAACCTCTCTTTTCGAGTTGATTTTTGGTCCACAGAGTTCTTTCGTGTTGCTACAGTGACCTCAGGATCCCTCTATCCTTGAAACAGTGTTCTTGGGGTTTCTCTGGAGTGCCATCAAGGAAATCAAGGCTCCTTTCATGTGTGATGTGCAAGACGGAATTGCTCTGCACGCAGTACAGGGGAATCGGGCCTCATCTCGCATCGAGGGGGAAGTCTCATGGTTTTTCTCGAGTTGCGGCGGGAACCTGGGGTATATTCTCAAGTTACGACGGGGATGGCCCTTCCACCCACGTGTTTGTTCAGCCACGTCAGGACTCCTGCCTAGTTGCGAGGGACAACTCTGGATTCTCCTCGAGGCTTGGCAGGGCAATTGGGACGCCTCTCCAGCTGAGGCGGGAGACCAAAGGTCCCTTTCCACATGCCACAAGAATCCTGGGACTCCTATCAAGTTTCACGAGGAGTCAGGCATCGTCTCCTTTGGAGGCACTGATCTCCGCGTACCTCTGGAGTTTTCAAAGGATGTGAGGCCTCCGGTCGCGATGAGGTGGGGAACTAGGTGTTTCTCTGTGGTCTCCACAGGGGATTCAGACATCCTTTCTTCTTGGGAGATGCAAGACGAGCCTGCATTCAAGTCACTGCAGGGATATCCGGCCTTATTTCGAGTCAGGGCATCGCGGTGTCCATTCCACTTGAGGCCGCAAACTCAGGATCCCTCTCACATACCTAGAGCTGAGAGAAGCCTCCTCTTGAGGTGCTTGTGGTAAGGTGGTATTCCTCAGGAGTCAAAGCCAGGGACTAACCTCTCATCTCGTGTTGATTCTTGGTCCACGGAGCTCTTTCATGTTGCTACAGTGACCTCAGGATCCCTCTAGCCTTGAAACAGTGTTCTTGGGGTTTCTCTGGAGTGCCATCAAGGAAATCAAGGCTCCTTTCATGTGTGATGGGCAAAACGGAATTGCTCTGCACGCAGTGCAGGGGAATCGGGCCTCATCTCGCGGCGAGGGGGAAGTCTCATGGTTTTTCTCGAGTTGCGGCGGGAACCTGGGGTATATTCTCGAGTTACGACGGGGATGGCCCTTCCACACACGTGTGTGTTCAGCCATGTCAGGACTCCTGCCTAGTTGCGAGGGACAACTCGGGATTCTCCTCGAGGCTTTGCAGGGCAATTGGGACGCCTCTCCAGCTGAGACGGGAGACCAAGGGTCCCTTTCCACGTGCCACAGGAATCCTGGGTTTCCTATCAAGTTTCACGAGGAGTCAGGCATCGTCTCCTTTGGAGGCACTGATCTCCGCATACCTCTGGAGTTTTCAAAGGATTTGAGGCCTCCTGTCGCGATGAGGTGGGGAACTAGGTCTTTCTCTGTGGTCTCCACAGGGGATTCAGACATCCTTTCATCTTGGGAGATGCAAGACGAGCCTGCATTCAAGTCACTGCAGGGATATCCAGCCTTATTTCGCGTCAGGGCATCGCGGTGTCCATTCCACTTGAGGCCGCAAACTCAGGGTCCCTCTCACATACCTAGAGCTGAGAGAAGCCTCCTCTTGAGGTGCTTGTGGTAAGGTGGTATTCCTCTGGAGACGAATCCAGGGACTAACCTCTCTTTTCGAGTTGATTTTTGTCCACAGAGTTCTTTCGTGTTGCTACAGTGACCTCAGGATCCCTCTATCCTTGAAACAGTGTTCTTGGGGTTTCTCTGGAGTGCCATGAAGGAAATCAAGGCTCCTTTCATGTGTGATGTGCAAGACGGAATTGCTCTGCACGCAGTACAGGGGAATCGGGCCTCATCTCGCATCGAGGGGGAAGTCTCATGATTTTTCTCGAGTTGCGGCGGGAACCTGGGGTATATTCTCGAGTTACGACGGGGATGGCCCTTCCACCCACGTGTTTGTTCAGCCATGTCAGGACTCCTGCCTAGTTGCGAGGGACAACTCGGGATTCTCCTCGAGGCTTGGCAGGGCAATTGGAACGCCTCTCCAGCTGAGGCGGGAGACCAAGGGTCCCTTTCCACGTGCCACAAGAATCCTGGGACTCCTATCAAGTTTCACGAGGAGTCAGGCATCGTCTCCTTTGGAGGCACTGATCTCCGCGTACCTCTGGAGTTTTCAAAGGATGTGAGGCCTGCGGTCGCGATGAGGTGGGGAACTAGGTATTTCTCTGTGGTCTCCACAGGGGATTCAGACATCCTTTCATCTTGGGAGATGCAAGACGAGCCTGCATTCAAGTCACTGCAGGGATATCCGGCCTTATTTCGAGTCAGGGCATCGCGGTGTCCATTTCACTTGAGGCCGCAAACTCAGGATCCCTCTCACATACCTAGAGCTGAGAGAAGCCTCCTCTTGAGGTGCTTGTGGTAAGGTGGTATTCCTCAGGAGTCGAAGCCAGGGACTAACCTCTCATCTCGTGTTGATTTTTGGTCCACGGAGCTCTTTCGTGTTGCTACAGTGACCTCAGGATCCCTCTAGCCTTGAAACAGTGTTCTTGGGGTTTCTCTGGAGTGCCATCAAGGAAATCAAGGCTCCTTTCATGTGTGATGTGCAACACAGAATTACTCTGCACGCAGTGCAGGGGAATCGGGCCTCATCTCGCGGCGAGGGGGAAGTCTCATGGTTTTTCTCGAGTTGCAGCGGGAACCTAGGGTATATTCTCGAGTTACGACGGGGATGGCCCTTCCACACACGTGTGTGTTCAGCCATGTCAGGACTCCTGCCTAGTTGCGAGGGATATCTCGGGATTCTCCTCGAGGCTTTGCAGGGCAATTGGGACGCCTCTCCAGCTGAGACGGGAGACCAAGGGTCCCTTTCCACGTGCCACAGGAATCCTGGGTCTCCTATCAAGTTTCACGAGGAGTCAGGCATCGTCTCCTTTGGAGGCACTGATCTCCGCATACCTCTGGAGTTTTCAAAGGATTTGAGGCCTCCTGTCGCGATGAGGTGGGGAACTAGGTCTTTCTCTGTGGTCTCCACAGGGGATTCAGACACCCTTTCGTCTTGGGAGATGCAAGACGAGCCTGCATTCCAGTCACTGCAGGGATATCTGGCCTTATTTCGAGTCAGGGCATCGCGGTGTCCATTCCACTTGAGGCCGCAAACTCAGGGTCCCTCTCACATACATAGAGCTGAGAGAAGCCTCCTCTTGAGGTGCTTGTGGTAAGGTGGTATTCCTCTGGAGTCGAAGCCAGGGACTAACCTCTCATCTCTAGTTGATTTTTGGCCCACGGAGCTCTTTCGTGTTGCTACAGTGACCTCAGGATCCCTCTATCCTTGAAACAGTGTTCTTGGGGTTTCTCTGGAGTGTCAAGGAAATCAAGGCTCCTTTCATGTGTGATGTGCAACACGGAATTGCTCTGCACGCAGTGCAGGGGAATCGGGCCTCATCTCGCGGCGAGGGGGAAGTCTCATGGTTTTTCTCGAGTTGCGGCGGGAACCTGGGGTATATTCTCGAGTTACGACGGGGATGGCCCTTCCACCCACGTGTTTCTTCAGCGAGGTCAGGACTCCTGCCTAGTTGCGAGGGACAACTCTGGATTCTCCTCGAGGCTTGGCAGGGCAATTGGGACGCCTCTCCAGCTGAGACGGGAGACCAAGGGTCCCTTTCCAAGTGCCACAGGAATCCTGGGTCTCCTATCAAGTTTCACGAGGAGTCAGGCATCGTCTCCTTTGGAGGCACTGATCTCCGCATACCTCTGGAGTTTTCAAAGGATTTGAGGCCTCCTGTCGCGATGAGGTGGGGAACTAGGTCTTTCTCTGTGGTCTCCACAGGGGATTCAGACACCCTTTCGTCTTGGGAGATGCAAGACGAGCCTGCATTCAAGTCACTGCAGGGATATCCGGCCTTATTTCGAGTCAGGGCATCGCGGTGTCCATTCCACTTGAGGCCGCAAACTCAGGGTCCCTCTCACATACCTAGAGCTGAGAGAAGCCTCCTCTTGAGGTGCTTGTGGTAAGGTGGTATTCCTCTGGAGTCGAAGCCAGGGACTAACCTCTCATCTCGAGTTGATTTTTGGTCCACGGAGCTCTTTCGTGTTGCTACAGTGACCTCAGTATCCCTCTAGCCTTGAAACAGTGTTCTTGGGGTTTCTCTGGAGTGCCATGAAGGAAATCAAGGCTCCTTTCATGTGTGATGTGCAACACAGAATTGCTCTGCACGCAGTGCAGGGGAATCGGGCCTCATCTCGCGGCGAGGGGGAAGTCTCATGGTTTTTCTCGAGTTGCGGCGGGAACCTGGGGTATATTCTCGAGTTACGACGGGGATGGCCCTTCCACACACGTGTTTGTTCAGCCACGTCAGGACTCTTGCCTAGTTGCGAGACACAACTCGGGATTCTCCTCGAGGCTTGGCAAGGCAATTGGGACGCCTCTCCAGCTGAGGCGGGAGACCAAGTGTCCCTTTCCAAGTGCCACAGGAATCCTGGGACTCCGATCAAGTTTCACGAGGAGTCAGGCGTCGTCTCCTTTGGAGGCACTGATCTCCGCGTACCTCTGGAGTTTTCAAAGGATGTGAGGCTATCGGTCGCAATGAGGTGGGGAACTAAGTCTTTCTCTGTGCTTTCCACAGGGGATTCAGACATCCTTTCATCTTGGGAGATGCAAGACGAGCCTGCATTCAAGTCACTGCAGGGATATCCAGCCTTATTTCGCGTCAGGGCATCGCGGTGTCCATTCCACTTGAGGCCGCAATCTCAGGATCCCTCTCACATACCTAGAGCTGAGAGAAGCCTCCTCTTGAGGTGCTTGTGGTAAGGTGGTATTCCTCAGGAGTCAAAGCCAGGGACTAACCTCTCATCTCGTGTTGATTCTTGGTCCACGGAGCTCTTTCATGTTTCTACAGTGACCTCAGGATCCCTCTAGCCTTGAAACAGTGTTCTTGGGGTTTCTCTGGAGTGCCATCAAGGAAATCAAGGCTCCTTTCATGTGTGATGGGCAAAACGGAATTGCTCTGCACGCAGTGCAGGGGAATCGGGCCTCATCTCGCGGCGAGGGGGAAGTCTCATGGTTTTTCTCGAGTTGCGGCGGGAACCTGGGGTATATTCTCGAGTTACGACGGGGATGGCCCTTCCACACACGTGTGTGTTCAGCCATGTCAGGACTCCTGCCTAGTTGCGAGGGACAACTCGGGATTCTCCTCGAGGCTTTGCAGGGCAATTGGGACGCCTCTCCAGCTGAGACGGGAGACCAAGGGTCCCTTTCCACGTGCCACAGGAATCCTGGGTCTCCTATCAAGTTTCACGAGGAGTCAGGCATCGTCTCCTTTGGAGGCACTGATCTCCGCATACCTCTGGAGTTTTCAAAGGATTTGAGGTCTCCTGTCGCGATGAGGTGGGGAACTAGGTCTTTCTCTGTGGTCTCCACAGGGGATTCAGACATCCTTTCATCTTGGGAGATGCAAGACGAGCCTGCATTCAAGTCACTGCAGGGATATCCAGCCTTATTTCGCGTCAGGGCATCGCGGTGTCCATTTCACTTGAGGCCGCAAACTCAGGGTCCCTCTCACATACCTAGAGCTGAGAGAAGCCTCCTCTTGAGGTGCTTATGGTAAGGTGGTATTCCTCTGGAGTCGAATCCAGGGACTAACCTCTCATCTCGAGTTGATTTTTGGCCCACGGAGCTCTTTCGTGTTGCTACAGTGACCTCAGGATCCCTCTAGCCTTGAAACAGTGTTCTTGGGGTTTCTCTGGAGTGCCATCAAGGAAATCAAGGCTCCTTTCATGTGTGATGTGCAACACGAAATTGCTCTGCACGCAGTGCAGGGGAATCGGGCCTCATCTCGCGGCGAGGGGGAAGTCTCATGGTTTTTCTCGAGTTGCGGCGGGAACCTGGGGTATATTCTCGAGTTACGACGGGGATGGCCCTTCCACCCACGTGTTTCTTCAGCGACGTCAGGACTCCTGCCTAGTTGCGAGGGACAACTCGGGATTCTCCTCGAGGCTTTGCAGGGCAATTGGGACGCCTCTCCAGCTGAGGCGGGAGACCAAGTGTCCCTTTCCAAGTGCCACAGGAATCCTGGGACTCCTATCAAGTTTCACGAGGAGTCAGGCATCGTCTCCTTTGGAGGCACTGATCTCCGCATACCTCTGGAGTTTTCAAAGGATTTGAGGTCTCCTGTCGCGATGAGGTGGGGAACTAAGTCTTTCTCTGTGGTCTCCACAGGGGATTCAGACATCCTTTCATCTTGGGAGATGCAAGACGAGCCTGCATTCAAGTCACTGCAGGGATATCCAGCCTTATTTCGCGTCAGGGCATCGCGGTGTCCATTTCACTTGAGGCCGCAAACTCAGGGTCCCTCTCACATACCTAGAGCTGAGAGAAGCCTCCTCTTGAGGTGCTTGTGGTAAGGTGGTATTCCTCTGGAGTCGAATCCAGGGACTAACCTCTCATCTCGAGTTGATTTTTGGCCCACGGAGCTCTTTCGTGTTGCTACAGTGACCTCAGGATCCCTCTAGCCTTGAAACAGTGTTCTTGGGGTTTCTCTGGAGTGCCATCAAGGAAATCAAGGCTCCTTTCATGTGTGATGTGCAACACGAAATTGCTCTGCACGCAGTGCAGGGGAATCGGGCCTCATCTCGCGGCGAGGGGGAAGTCTCATGGTTTTTCTCGAGTTGCGGCGGGAACCTGGGGTATATTCTCGAGTTACGACGGGGATGGCCCTTCCACCCACGTGTTTCTTCAGCGACGTCAGGACTCCTGCCTAGTTGCGAGGGACAACTCTGGATTCTCCTCGAGGCTTTGCAGGGCAATTGGGACGCCTCTCCAGCTGAGGCGGGAGACCAAGTGTCCCTTTCCAAGTGCCACAGGAATCCTGGGACTCCTATCAAGTTTCACGAGGAGTCAGGCATCGTCTCCTTTGGAGGCACTGATCTCCGCGTACCTCTGGAATTTTCAAAGGATGTGAGGCTATCGGTCGCGATGAGGTGGGGAACTAAGTCTTTCTCTGTGCTTTCCACAGGGGATTCAGACATCCTTTCGTCCTGGGAGATGCAAGACGAGCCTGCATTGAAGTCACTGCAGGGATATCCGGCCTTATTTCGAGTCAGGGCATCGCGGTGTCCATTCCACTTGAGGCCGCAAACTCAGGGTCCCTCTCACATACCTAGAGCTGAGAGAAGCCTCCTCTTGAGGTGCTTGTGGTAAGGTGGTATTCCTCTGGAGACGAATCCAGGGACTAACCTCTCTTTTCGAGTTGATTTTTGTCCACAGAGTTCTTTCGTGTTGCTACAGTGACCTCAGGATCCCTCTATCCTTGAAACAGTGTTCTTGGGGTTTCTCTGGAGTGCCATCAAGGAAATCAAGGCTCCTTTCATGTGTGATGTGCAACACGGAATTGCTCTGCACGCAGTGCAGGGGAATCGGGCTTCATCTCGCGGCGAGGGGGAAGTCTCATGGTTTTTCTCGAGTTGCAGGGGGAACCTGGGGTATATTCTCGAGTTACGACGGGGATGGCCCTTCCACACACGTGTGTGTTCAGCCATGTCAGGACTCCTGCCTAGTTGCGAGGGATATCTCGGGATTCTCCTCGAGGCTTTGCAGGGCAATTGGGACGCCTCTCCAGCTGAGACGGGAGACCAAGGGTCCCTTTCCACGTGCCACAGGAATCCTGGGTCTCCTATCAAGTTTCACGAGGAGTCAGGCATCGTCTCCTTTGGAGGCACTGATCTCCGCATACCTCTGGAGTTTTCAAAGGATTTGAGGCCTCCTGTCGCGATGAGGTGGGGAACTAGGTCTTTCTCTGTGGTCTCCACTGGGGATTCAGACACCCTTTCGTCTTGGGAGATGCAAGACGAGCCTGCATTCCAGTCACTGCAGGGATATCCGGCCTTATTTCGAGTCAGGGCATCGCGGTGTCCATTCCACTTGAGGCCGCAAACTCAGGGTCCCTCTCACATACATAGAGCTGACAGAAGCCTCCTCTTGAGGTGCTTGTGGTAAGGTGGTATTCCTCTGGAGTCGAAGCCAGGGACTAACCTCTCATCTCAAGTTGATTTTTGGCCCACGGAGCTCTTTCGTGTTGCTACAGTGACCTCAGGATCCCTCTAGCCTTGAAACAGTGTTCTTGGGGTTTCTCTGGAGTGTCAAGGAAATCAAGGCTCCTTTCATGTGTGATGTGCAACACGGAATTGCTCTGCACGCAGTGCAGGGGAATCGGGCCTCATCTCGCGGCGAGGGGGAAGTCTCATGGTTTTTCTCGAGTTGCGGCGGGAACCTGGGGTATATTCTCCAGTTACGACGGGGATGGCCCTTCCACCCACGTGTTTCTTCAGCGACGTCAGGACTCCTGCCTAGTTGCGAGGGACAACTCTGGATTCTCCTCGAGGCTTGGCAGGGCAATTGGGACGCCTCTCCAGCTGAGACGGGAGACCAAGGGTCCCTTTCCAAGTGCCACAGGAATCCTGGGACTCCTATCAAGTTTCACGAGGAGTCAGGCGTCGTCTCCTTTGGAGGCACTGATCTCCGCGTACCTCTGGAGTTTTCAAAGGATGTGAGGCCTCCGGTCGCGATGAGGTGGGGAACTAGGTGTTTCTCTGTGGTCTCCACAGGGGATTCAGACATCCTTTCTTCTTGGGAGATGCAAGACGAGCCTGCATTCAAGTCACTGCAGGGATATCCGGCCTTATTTCGAGTCAGGGCATCGCGGTGTCCATTCCACTTGAGGCCGCAAACTCAGGATTCCTCTCACACACCTAGAGCTGAGAGAAGCCTCCTCTTGAGGTGCTTGTGGTAAGGTGGTATTCCTCAGGAGTCGAAGCCAGGGACTAACCTCTCATCTCGTGTTGATTCTTGGTCCATGGAGCTCTTTCGTGTTGCTACAGTGACCTCAGGATCACTCTAGCCTTGAAACAGTGTTCTTGGGGTTTCTCTGGAGTGCCATGAAGGAAATCAAGGCTCCTTTCATGTGTGATGTGCAACACAGAATTGCTCTGCACGCAGTGCAGGGGAATCGGGCCTCATCTCGCGGCGAGGGGGAAGTCTCATGGTTTTTCTCGAGTTGCGGCGGGAACCTGGGGTATATTCTCGAGTTACGACGGGGATGGCCCTTCCACACACGTGTTTGTTCAGCCACGTCAGGACTCCTGCCTAGTTGCGAGACACAACTCGGGATTCTCCTCGAGGCTTGGCAAGGCAATTGGGACGCCTCTCCAGCTGAGGCGGGAGACCAAGGGTCCCTTTCCTTGTGCCACAGGAATACTGGGACTCCTATCAAGTTTCACGAGGAGTCAGGCATCGTCTCCTTTGGAGGCACTGATCTCCGCGTACCTCTGGAGTTTTCAAAGGATGTGAGGCCTCCGGTCGCGATGAGGTGGGGAACTAGGTCTTTCTCTGTGGTCTCCACAGGGGATTCAGACATCCTTTCATCTTGGGAGATGCAAGACGAGCCTGCATTCAAGTCACTGCAGGGATATCCAGCCTTATTTCGCGTCAGGGCATCGCGGTGTCCATTCCACTTGAGGCCGCAAACTCAGGGTCCCTCTCACATACCTAGAGCTGAGAGAAGCCTCCTCTTGAGGTGCTTGTGCTAAGGTGGTATTCCTCTGGAGTCGAAGCCAGGGACTAACCTCTCATCTCGAGTTGATTTTTGGCCCACGGAGCTCTTTCGTGTTGCTACAGTGACCTCAGGATCCCTCTAGCCTTGAAACAGTGTTCTTGGGGTTTCTCTGGAGCGCCATCAAGGAAATCAAGGCTCCTTTCATGTGTGATGTGCAACACGGAATTGCTCTGCACGCAGTGCAGGGGAATCGGGCCTCATCTCGCGGCGAGGGGGAAGTCTCATGGTTTTTCTCGAGTTGCGGCGGGAACCTGGGGTATATTCTCGAGTTACGACGGGGATGGCCCTTCCACCCACGTGTTTCTTCAGCGACGTCAGGACTCCTGCCTAGTTGCGAGGGACAACTCTGGATTCTCCTCGAGGCTTGGCAGGGCAATTGGGACGCCTCTCCAGCTGAGGCGGGAGACCAAGTGTCCCTTTCCAAGTGCCACAGGAATCCTGGGACTCCTATCAAGTTTCCCGAGGAGTCAGGCATCGTCTCCTTTGGAGGCACTGATCTCCGCGTACCTCTGGAGTTTTCAAAGGATGTGAGGCTATCGGTTGCGATGAGGTGGGGAACTAAGTCTTTCTCTGTGCTTTCCACAGGGGATTCAGACATCCTTTCGTCCTGGGAGATGCAAGCCGAGCCTGCATTGAAGTCACTGCAGGGATATCCGGCCTTATTTCGAGTCAGGGCATCGCGGTGTCCATTCCACTTGAGGCCGCAAACTCAGGGTCCCTCTCACATACCTAGAGCTGAGAGAAGCCTCCTCTTGAGGTGCTTGTGGTAAGGTGGTATTCCTCTGGAGACGAATCCAGGGACTAACCTCTCTTTTCGAGTTTATATTTGGTCCACAGAGTTCTTTCGTGTTGCTACAGTGACCTCAGGATCCCTCTATCCTTGAAACAGTGTTCTTGGGGTTTCTCTGGAGTGCCATCAAGGAAATCAAGGCTCCTTTCATGTGTGATGTGCAACACGGAATTGCTCTGCACGCAGTGCAGGGGAATCGGGCCTCATCTCGCGGCGAGGGGGAAGTCTCATGGTTTTTCTCGAGTTGCGGCGGGAACCTGGGGTATATTCTCGAGTTACGACGGGGATGGCCCTTCCACCCACGTGTTTCTTCAGCGACGTCAGGACTCCTGCCTAGTTGCGAGGGACAACTCTGGATTCTCCTCGAGGCTTGGCAGGGCAATTGGGACGCCTCTCCAGCTGAGATGGGAGACCAAGGGTCCCTTTCCACGTGCCACAGGAATCCTGGGTCTCCTATCAAGTTTCACGAGGAGTCAGGCATCGTCTCCTTTGGAGGCACTGATCTCCGCATACCTCTGGAGTTTTCAAAGGATTTGAGGCCTCCTGTCGCGATGAGGTGGGGAACTAGGTCTTTGTCTGTGGTCTCCACAGGGGATTCAGACACCCTTTCGTCTTGGGAGATGCAAGACGAGCCTGCATTCAAGTCACTGCAGGGATATCCGGCCTTATTTCGAGTCAGGGCATCGCGGTGTCCATTCCACTTGAGGCCGCAAACTCAGGGTCCCTCTCACATACCTAGAGCTGAGAGTAGCCTCCTCTTGAGGTGCTTGTGGTAAGGTGGTATTCCTCAGGAGTCGAAGCCAGGGACTAACCTCTCATCTCGAGTTGATTTTTGGTCGACGGAGCTCTTTCGTGTTGCTACAGTGACCTCAGGATCCCTCTAGCCTTGAAACAGTGTTCTTGGGGTTTCTCTGGAGTGCCATCAAGGAAATCAAGGCTCCTTTCATGTGTGATGTGCAAGACGGAATTGCTCTGCACGCAGTACAGGGGAATCGGGCCTCATCTCGCATCGAGGGGGAAGTCTCATGGTTTTTCTCGAGTTGCGGAGGGAACCTGGGGTATATTCTCGAGTTACCATGGGGATGGCCCTTCCACGCACGTGTTTGTTCAGCCACGTCAGGACTCCTGCCTAGTTGCGAGGGACAACTCGGGATTCTCATCGAGGCTTGGCAGGGCAATTGGAACGCCTCTCCAGCTGAGGCGGGAGACCAAGAGTCCCTTTCCACGTGCCAGAAAATCCTGGGACTCCTATCAAGATTCACGAGGAGTCAGGCATCGTCTCCTTTGGAGGCACTGATCTCCGCGTACCTCTGGAGTTTTCAAAGGATGTGAGGCCTCCGGTCGTGATGAGGTGGGGAACTAGGTCTTTCTCTGTGGTCTCCACAGGGGATTCAGACATCCTTTCTTCTTGGGAGATGCACGACGAGCCTGCATTCAAGTCACTGCAGGGATATCCGGCCTTATTTCGAGTCAGGGCATCGCGGTGTCCATTCCACTTGAGGCCGCAAACTCAGGATCCCTCTCACATACCTAGAGCTGAGAGAAGCCTCCTCTTGAGGTGCTTGTGGTAAGGTGGTATTCCTCAGGAGTCGAAGCCAGGGACTAACCCCTCATCTCATGTTGATTCTTGGTCCACGGAGCTCTTTCGTGTTGCTACAGTGACCTCAGGATCCCTCTAGCCTTGAAACAGTGTTCTTGGGGTTTCTCTGGAGTGCCATCAAGGAAATCAAGGCTCCTTTCATGTGTGATGTGCAACACGGAATTGCTCTGCACGCAGTGCAGGGGAATCGGGCCTCATCTCGCAGCGAGGGGGAAGTCTCATGGTTTTTCTCGAGTTGCGGCGGGAACCTGGGGTATATTCTCGAGTTACGACGGGGATGGCCCTTCCACCCACGTGTGTGTTCAGCTATGTCAGGACTCCTGCCTAGTTGCGAGGGACAACTCGGGATTCTCCTCGAGGCTTTGCAGGGCAATTGGGACGCCTCTCCAGCTGAGACGGGAGACCAAGGGTCCCTTTCCACGTGCCACAAGAATCCTGGGTCTCCTATCAAGTTTCACGAGGAGTCAGGCATCGTCTCCTTTGGAGGCACTGATCTCCGCATACCTCTGGAGTTTTCAAAGGATGTGAGGCCTCCTGTCGCGGTGAGGTGGGGAACTAGGTGTTTCTCTGTGGTCTCCACAGGGTATTCAGACACCCTTTCATCTTGGGAGATGCAAGACGAGCCTGCATTCCAGTCACTGTAGGGATATCCGGCCTTATTTCGAGTCAGGGCATCGCGGTGTCCATTCCACTTGAGGCCGCAAACTCAGGGTCCCTCTCACATACCTAGAGCTGAGAGAAGCCTCCTCTTGAGGTGCTTGTGGTAAGGTGGTATTCCTCTGGAGTCGAAGCCAGGGACTAACCTCTCATCTCGAGTTGATTTTTGGCCCACGGAGCTCTTTCGTGTTGCTACAGTGACCTCACGATCCCTCTAGCCTTGAAACAGTGTTCTTGGGGTTTCTCTGGAGTGCCATGAAGGAAATCAAGGCTCCTTTCATGTGTGATGTGCAACACAGAATTGCTCTGCACGCAGTGCAGGGGAATCGGGCCTCATCTCGCGGCGAGGGGGAAGTCTCATGGTTTTTCTCGAGTTGCGGCGGGAACTTGGGGTATATTCTCGAGTTACGACGGGGATGGCCCTTCCACACACGTGTTTGTTCAGCCACGTCAGGACTCTTGCCTAGTTGCGAGACACAACTCGGGATTCTCCTCGAGGCTTGGCAAGGCAATTGGGACGCCTCTCCAGCTGAGGCGGGAGACCAAGGGTCCCTTTCCACGTGCCACAGGAATCCTGGGACTCCTATCAAGTTTCACGAGGAGTCAGGCATCGTCTCCTTTGGAGGCACTGATCTCCGCGTACCTCTGGAGTTTTCAAAGGATGTGAGGCCTCCGGTCGCGATGAGGTGGGGAACTAGGTCTTTCTCTGTGGTCTCCACAGGGGATTCAGACATCCTTTCATCTTGGGAGATGCAAGACGAGCCTGCATTCAAGTCACTGCAGGGATATCCAGCCTTATTTCGCGTGAGGGCATCGCGGTGTCCATTCCACTTGAGGCCGCAAACTCAGAGTCCCTCTCACATACCTAGAGCTGACAGAAGCCTCCTCTTGAGGTGCTTGTGGTATGGTGGTATTCCTCTGGAGTCGAAGCCAGGGACTAACCTCTCATCTCGAGTTGATTTTTGGCCCACGGAGCTCTTTCGTGTTGCTACAGTGACCTCAGGATCCCTCTAGACTTGAAACAGTGTTCTTGGGGTTTCTCTGGAGTGCCATCAAGGAAATCAAGGCTCCTTTCATGTGTGATGTGCAACACGGAATTGCTCTGCACGCAGTGCAGGGGAATTGGGCCTCATCTCGCGGCGAGGGGGAAGTCTCATGGTTTTTCTCGAGTTGCGGCGGGAACCTGGGGTATATTCTCGAGTTACGACGGGGATGGCCCTTCCACCCACGTGTTTCTTCAGCGACGTCAGGACTCCTGCCTAGTTGCGAGGGACAACTCTGGATTCTCCTCGAGGCTTGGCAGGGCAATTGGGACGCCTCTCCAGCTGAGATGGGAGACCAAGGGTCCCTTTCCACGTGCCACAGGAATCCTGGGTCTCCTATCAAGTTTCACGAGGAGTCAGGCATCGTCTCCTTTGGAGGCACTGATCTCCGCATACCTCTGGAGTTTTCAAAGGATTTGAGGCCTTCTGTCGCGATGAGGTGGGGAACTATGTCTTTGTCTGTGGTCTCCACAGGGGATTCAGACACCCTTTCGTCTTGGGAGATGCAAGACGAGCCTGCATTCAAGTCACTGCAGGGATATCCGACCTTATTTCGAGTCAGGGCATCGCGGTGTCCATTCCACTTGAGGCCGCAAACTCAGGGTCCCTCTCACATACCTAGAGCTGAGAGAAGCCTCCTCTTGAGGTGCTTGTGGTAAGGTGGTATTCCTCAGGAGTCGAAGCCAGGGACTAACCTCTCATCTCGAGTTGATTTTTGGTTCACGGAGCTCTTTCGTGTTGCTACAGTGACCTCAGGATCCCTCTAGCCTTGAAACAGTGTTCTTGGGGTTTCTCTGGAGTGCCATCAAGGAAATCAAGGCTCCTTTCATGTGTGATGTGCAAGACGGAATTGCTCTGCACGCAGTACAGGGAAATCGGGCCTCATCTCGCATCGAGGGGGAAGTCTCATGGTTTTTCTCGAGTTGCGGAGGGAACCTGGGGTATATTCTCGAGTTACCTTGGGGATGGCCCTTCCACGCACGTGTTTGTTCAGCCACGTCAGGACTCCTGCCTAGTTGCGAGGGACAACTCGGGATTCTCCTCGAGGCTTGGCAGGGCAATTGGAACGCCTCTCCAGCTGAGGCGGGAGACCAAGAGTCCCTTTCCAAGTGCCAGAAAATCCTGGGACTCCTATCAAGTTTCACGAGGAGTCAGGCATCGTCTCCTTTGGAGGCACTGATCTCCGCGTACCTCTGGAGTTTTCAAAGGATGTGAGGCCTTCGGTCGTGATGAGGTGGGGAACTAGGTCTTTCTCTGTGGTCTCCACAGGGGATTCAGACATCCTTTCTTCTTGGGAGATGCAAGACGAGCCTGCATTCAAGTCACTGCAGGGATATCCGGCCTTATTTCGAGTCAGGGCATCGCGGTGTCCATTCCACTTGAGGCCGCAAACTCAGGATCCCTCTCACATACCTAGAGCTGAGAGAAGCCTCCTCTTGAGGTGCTTGTGGTAAGGTGGTATTCCTCAGGAGTCGAAGCCAGGGACTAACCCCTCATCTCATGTTGATTCTTGGTCCACGGAGCTCTTTCGTGTTGCTACAGTGACCTCAGGATCCCTCTAGCCTTGAAACAGTGTTCTTGGGGTTTCTCTGGACTGCCATCAAGGAAATCAAGGCTCCTTTCATGTGTGATGTGCAACACGGAATTGCTCTGCACGCAGTGCAGGGGAATCGGGCCTCATCTCGCAGCGAGGAGGAAGTCTCATGGTTTTTCTCGAGTTGCGGCGGGAACCTGGGGTATATTCTCGAGTTACGACGGGTATGGCCCTTCCACCCACGTGTGTGTTCAGCCATGTCAGGACTCCTGCCTAGTTGCGAGGGACAACTCGGGATTCTCCTCGAGGCTTTGCAGGGCAATTGGGACGCCTCTCCAGCTGAGACGGGAGACCAAGGGTCCCTTTCCACGTGCCACAAGAATCCTGGGTCTCCTATCAAGTTTCACAAGGAGTCAGGCATCGTCTCCTTTGGAGGCACTGATCTCCGCATACCTCTGGAGTTTTCAAAGGATGTGAGGCCTCCTGTCGCGATGAGGTGGGGAACTAGGTGTTTCTCTGTGGTCTCCACAGGGGATTCAGACACCCTTTCATCTTGGGAGATGCAAGACAAGCCTGCATTCCAGTCACTGCAGGGATATCCGGCCTTATTTCGAGTCAGGGCATCGCGGTGTCCATTCCACTTGAGGCCGCAAACTCAGGGTCCCTCTCACATACCTAGAGCTGAGAGAAGCCTCCTCTTGAGGTGCTTGTGGTAAGGTGGTATTCCTCTGGAGTCGAAGCCAGGGACTAACCTCTCATCTCGAGTTGATTTTTGGCCCACGGAGCTCTTTCGTGTTGCTACAGTGACCTCAGGATCCCTCTAGCCTTGAAACAGTGTTCTTGGGGTTTCTCTGGAGTGCCATGAAGGAAATCAAGGCTCCTTTCATGTGTGATGTGCAACACAGAATTGCTCTGCACGCAGTGCAGGGGAATCGGGCCTCATCTCGCGGCGAGGGGGAAGTCTCATGGTTTTTCTCGAGTTGCGGCGGGAACTTGGGGTATATTCTCGAGTTACGACGGGGATGGCCCTTCCACCCACGTGTTTGTTCAGCCACGTCAGGACTCTTGCCTAGTTGCGAGACACAACTCGGGATTCTCCTCGAGGCTTGGCAAGGCAATTGGGACGCCTCTCCAGCTGAGGCGGGAGACCAAGGGTCCCTTTCCACGTGCCACAGGAATCCTGGGACTCCTATCAAGTTTCACGAGGAGTCAGGCATCGTCTCCTTTGGAGGCACTGATCTCCGCGTACCTCTGGAGTTTTCAAAGGATGTGAGGCCTCCGGTCGCGATGAGGTGGGGAACTAGGTCTTTCTCTGTGGTCTCCACAGGGGATTCAGACATCCTTTCATCTTGGGAGATGCAAGACGAGCCTGCATTCAAGTCACTGCAGGGATATCCAGCCTTATTTCGCGTGAGGGCATCGCGGTGTCCATTCCACTTGAGGCCGCAAACTCAGGGTCCCTCTCACATACCTAGAGCTGAGAGAAGCCTCCTCTTGAGGTGCTTGTGGTAAGGTGGTATTCCTCTGGAGTCGAAGCCAGGGACTAACCTCTCATCTCGAGTTGATTTTTGGCCCACGGAGCTCTTTCGTGTTGCTACAGTGACCTCAGGATCCCTCTAGCCTTGAAACAGTGTTCTTGGGGTTTCTCTGGAGTGCCATCAAGGAAATCAAGGCTCCTTTCATGTGTGATGTGTAACACGGAATTGCTCTGCACGCAGTGCAGGGGAATCGGGCCTCATCTCGCGGCGAGGGGGAAGTCTCATGGTTTTTCTCGAGTTGCGGCGGGAACCTGGGGTATATTCTCGAGTTACGACGGGGATGGCCCTTCCACCACGTGTTTCTTCAGCGACGTCAGGACTCCTGCCTAGTTGCGAGGGACAACTCTGGATTCTCCTCGAGGCTTGGCAGGGCAATTGGGACGCCTCTCCAGCTGAGGCGGGAGACCAAGTGTCCCTTTCCAAGTGCCACAGGAATCCTGGGACTCCTATCAAGTTTCACGAGGAGTCAGGCATCGTCTCCTTTGGAGGCACTGATCTCCGCGTACCTCTGGAGTTTTCAAAGGATGTGAGGCAATCGGTCGCGATGAGGTGGGGAACTAAGTCTTTCTCTGTGCTTTCCACAGGGGATTCAGACATCCTTTCGTCCTGGGAGATGCAAGACGAGCCTGCATTGAAGTCACTGCAGGGATATCCGGCCTTATTTCGAGTCAGGGCATCGCGGTGTCCATTCCACTTGAGGCCGCAAACTCAGGGTCCCTCTCACATACCTAGAGCTGAGAGAAGCCTCCTCTTGAGGTGCTTGTGGTAAGGTGGTATTCCTCTGGAGACGAATCCAGGGACTAACCTCTCTTTTCGAGTTGATTTTTGGTCCACAGAGTTCTTTCGTGTTGCTACAGTGACTTCAGGATCCCTCTATCCTTGAAACAGTGTTCTTGGGGTTGCTCTGGAGTGCCATCAAGGAAATCAAGGCTCCTTTCATGTGTGATGTGCAAGACGGAATTGCTTTGCACGCAGTACAGGGGAATCGGGCCTCATCTCGCATCGAGGGGGAAGTCTCATGGTTTTTCTCGAGTTGCGGTGGGAACCTGGGGTATATTCTCGAGTTACGACGGGGATGGCCCTTCCACCCACGTGTTTGTTCAGCCACGTCAGGACTCCTGCCTAGTTGCGAGGGACAACTCGGGATTCTCCTCGAGGCTTGGCAGGGCAATTGGAACGCCTCTCCAGCTGAGGCGGGAGACCAAGGGTCCCTTTCCACGTGCCACAAGAATCCTGGGACTCCTATCAAGTTTCACGAGGAGTCAGGCATCGTCTCGTTTGGAGGCACTGATCTCCGCGTACCTCTGGAGTTTTCAAAGGATGTGAGGCCTGCGGTCGCGATGAGGTGGGGAACTAGGTGTTTCTCTGTGGTCTCCACAGGGGATTCAGACATCCTTTCTTCTTGGAGATGCAAGACGAGCCTGCATTCAAGTCACTGCAGGGATATCTGGCCTTATTTCGAGTCAATGCGTCGCGGTGTCCATTCCACTTGAGGCCGCAAACTCAGGATCCCTCTCACATACCTAGAGCTGAGAGAAGCCTCCTCTTGAGGTGCTTGTGGTAAGGTGGTATTCCTCAGGAGTCGAAGCCAGGGACTAACCTCTCATCTCGTGTTGATTCTTGGTCCACGGAGCTCTTTCGTGTTGCTACAGTGACCTCAGGATCCCTCTAGCCTTGAAACAGTGTTCTTGGGGTTTCTCTGGAGTGCCATCAAGGAAATCAAGGCTCCTTTCATGTGTGATGTGCAACACAGAATTGCTCTGCACGCAGTGCAGGGGAATCGGGCCTCATTTCGCGGCGAGGGGGAAGTCTCATGGTTTTTCTCGAGTTGCGGCGGGAACCTGGGGTATATTCTCGAGTTACGACGGGGATGGCCCTTCCACACACGTGTTTGTTCAGCCACGTCAGGACTCCTGCCTAGTTGCGAGACACAACTCGGGATTCTCCTCGAGGCTTGGCAAGGCAATTGGGACGCCTCTCCAGCTGAGACGGGAGACCAAGGGTCCCTTTCCACGTGCCACAGGAATCCTGGGACTCCTATCAAGTTTCATGAGGAGTCAGGCATCGTCTCCTTTGGAGGCACTGATCTCCGCGTACCTCTGGAGTTTTCAAAGGATGTGAGGCCTCCGGTCGCGATGAGGTGGGGAACTAGGTCTTTCTCTGTGGTCTCCACAGGGGATTCAGACATCCTTTCATCTTGGGAGACGCAAGACGAGCCTGCATTCAAGTCACTGGAGGGATATCCGGCCTTATTTCGCATCAGGGCATCGCGGTGTCCATTCCACTTGAGGCCGCAAACTCAGGGTCCCTCTCACATACCTAGAGCTGAGAGAAGCCTCCTCTTGAGGTGCTTGTGGTAAGGTGGTATTCCTCTGGAGACGAATCCAGGGACTAACCTCTCTTTTCGAGTTGATTTTTGGTCCACAGAGTTCTTTCGTGTTGCTACAGTGACCTCAGGATCCCTCTATCCTTGAAACAGTGTTCTTGGGGTTTCTCTGGAGTGCCATCAAGGAAATCAAGGCTCCTTTCATGTGTGATGTGCAAGACGGAATTGCTCTGCACGCAGTACAGGGGAATTGGGCCTCATCTCGCGGCGAGGGGGAAGTCTCATGGTTTTTTTCGAGTTGCGGCGGGAACCTGGGGTATATTCTCGAGTTACGACGGGGATGGCCCTTCCACCCACGTGTTTGTTCAGCCACGTCAGGACTCCTGCCTAGTTGCGAGGGACAACTCGGGATTCTCCTCGAGGCTTGGCAGGGCAATTGGAACGCCTCTCCAGCTGAGGCAGGAGACCAAGGGTCCCTTTCCACGTGCCACAAGAATCCTGGGACTCCTATCAAGTTTCACGAGGAGTCAGGCATCGTCTCCTTTGAAGGCACTGATCTCCGCGTACCTCTGGAGTTTTCAAAGGATGTGAGGCCTGCGGTCGCGATGAGGTGGGGAACTAGGTGTTTCTCTGTGGTCTCCACAGGGGATTCAGACATCCTTTCTTCTTGGGAGATGCAAGACGAGCCTGCATTCAAGTCACTGCAGGGATATCCGGCCTTATTTCGAGTCAGGGCATCGCGGTGTCCATTCCACTTGAGGCCGCAAACTCAGGATCCCTCTCACATACCTAGAGCTGAGAGAAGCCTCCTCTTGAGGTGCTTGTGGTAAGGTGGTATTCCTCAGGAGTTGAAGCCAGGGACTAACCTCTCATCTCGTGTTGATTCTTGGTCCACGGAGCTCTTTCGTGTTGCTACAGTGACCTCAGGATCCCTCTAGCCTTGAAACAGTGTTCTTGGGGTTTCTCTGGACTGCCATCAAGGAAATCAAGGCTCCTTTCATGTGTGATGTGCAACACGGAATTGCTCTGCACGCAGTGCAGGGGAATCGGGCCTCATCTCGCGGCGAGGGGGAAGTCTCATGGTTTTTCTCGAGTTGCGGCAGGAACCTGGGGTATATTCTCGAGTTACGACGGGGATGACCTTTCCACCCACGTGTTTCTTCAGCGACGTCAGGACTCCTGCCTAGTTGCGAGGGACAACTCTGGATTCTCCTCGAGGCTTGGCAGGGCAATTGGAACGCCTCTCCAGCTGAGGGGGGAGACCAAGTGTCCCTTTCCACGTGCCACAGGAATCCTGGGACTCCTATCAAGTTTCACGAGGAGTCAGGCATCGTCTCCTTTGGAGGCACTGATCTCCGCTTACCTCTGGAGTTTTCAAAGGATGTGAGGCTATCGGTCGCGATGAGGTGGGGAACTAAGTCTTTCTCTGTGCTTTCCACAGGGGATTCAGACATCCTTTCGTCCTGGGAGATGCAAGACGAGCCTGCATTGAAGTCACTGCAGGGATATCCGGCCTTATTTCGAGTCAGGGCATTGCGGTGTCCATTCCACTTGAGGCCGCAAACTCAGGGTCCCTCTCACATACCTAGAGCTGAGAGAAGCCTCCTCTTGAGGTGCTTGTGGTAAGGTGGTATTCCTCTGGGGACGAATTCAGGGACTAACCTCTCTTTTCGAGTTGATTTTTGGTCCACAGAGTTCTTTCATGTTGCTACAGTGACCTCAGGATCACTCTATCCTTGAAACAGTGTTCTTGGGGTTTCTCTGGAGTGCCATCTAGGAAATCAAGGCTCCTTTCATGTGTGATGTGCAAGACGGAATTGCTCTGCACGCAGTACAGGGGAATAGGGCCTCATCTCGCATCGAGGGGGAAGTCTCATGGTTTTTCTCGAGTTGCGGCGGGAACCTGGGGTATATTCTCGAGTTACGACGGGGATGGCCCTTCCACCCACGTGTTTGTTCAGCCAGGTCAGGACTCCTGCCTAGTTGCGAGGGACAACTCGGGATTCTCCTCGAGGCTTGGCAGGGCAATTGGAACGCCTCTCCAGCTGAGGCGGGAGAACAAGCGTCCCTTTCCACGTGCCACAAGAATCCTGGGACTCCTATCAAGTTTCACGAGGAGTCAGGCATCGTCTCCTTTGGAGGCACTGATCTCCGCGTACCTCTGGAGTTTTCAAAGGATGTGAGGCCTGCGGTCGCGATGAGGTGGGGAACTAGGTGTTTCTCTGTGGTCTCCACAGGGGATTCAGACATCCTTTCTTCTTGGGAGATGCAAGACGAGCCTGCATTGAAGTCACTGCAGGGATATCCGGCCTTATTTCGAGTCAGGGCATCGCGGTGTCCATTCCACTTGAGGCCGCAAACTCAGGATCCCTCTCACATACCTAGAGCTGAGAGAAGCCTCCTCTTGAGGTGCTTGTGGTAAGGTGGTATTCCTCAGGAGTGGAAGCCAGGGACTAACCTCTCATCTCGTGTCGATTCTTGGTCCACGGAGCTCTTTCGTGTTGCTACAGTGACCTCAGGATCCCTCTAGCCTTGAAACAGTGTTCTTGGGGTTTCTCTGGAGTGCCATCAAGGAAATCAAGGCTCCTTTCATGTGTGATGTGCAACACGGAATTGCTCTGCACGCAGTGCAGGGGAATCGGGCCTCATCTCGCAGCGAGGGGGAAGTCTCATGGTTTTTCTCGAGTTGCGGCGGGAACCTGGGGTATATTCTCGAGTTACGACGGGGATGGCCCTTCCACACACGTGTTTGTTCAGCCACATCAGGACTCCTGCCTAGTTGCGAGACACAACTCGGGATTCTCCTCGAGGCTTGGCAAGGCAATTGGGACGCCTCTCCAGCTGAGGCGAGAGACCAAGGGTCCCTTTCCACGTGCCACAGGAATCCTGGGACTCCTATCATGTTTCACGAGGAGTCAGGCATCGTCTCCTTTGGAGGCACTGATCTCCGCGTACCTCTGGAGTTTTCAAAGGATGTGAGGCCTCCGGTCGCGATGATGTGGGGAACTAGGTCTTTCTCTGTGGTCTCCACAGGGGATTCAGACATCCTTTCATCTTGGGAGATGCAAGACGAGCCTGCATTCAAGTCACTGCAGGGATATCCAGCCTTATTTCGCATCAGGGCATCGCGGTGTCCATTCCACTTGAGGCCGCAAACTCAGGGTCCCTCTCACATACCTAGAGCTGAGAGAAGCCTCCTCTTGAGGTGCTTGTGGTAAGGTGGTATTCCTCTGGAGTCGAAGCCAGGGACTAACCTCTCATCTCGAGTTGATTTTTGGCCCACGGAGCTCTTTCGTGTTGCTACAGTGACCTCAGGATCCCTCTAGCCTTGAAACAGTGTTCTTGGGGTTTCTCTGGAGTGCCATCAAGGAAATCAAGGCTCCTTTCATGTGTGATGTGCAACACAGAATTGCTCTGCACGCAGGGCAGGGGAATCGGGCCTCATCTCGCGGCGAGGGGGAAGTCTCATGGTTTTTCTCGAGTTGCGGCGGGAACCTGGGGTATATTCTCGAGTTACGAAGGGGATGGCCCTTCCACCCACGTGTTTCTTCAGCGACGTCAGGACTCCTGCCTACTTGCGAGGGACAACTCTGGATTCTCCTCGAGGCTTGGCAGGGCAATTGGGACGCCTCTCCAGCTGAGGCGGGAGACCAAGTGTCCGTTTCCAAGTGCCACAGGAATCCTGGGACTCCTATCAAGTTTCACGAGGAGTCAGGCGTCGTCTCCTTTGGAGGCACTGATCTCCGCGTACCTCTGGAGTTTTCAAAGGATGTGAGGCTATCGGTCGCGATGAGGTGGGGAACTAAGTCTTTCTCTGTGCTTTCCACAGGGGATTCAGACATCCTTTCGTCCTGGGAGATGCAAGACGAGCCTGCATTGAAGTCACTGCAGAGATATCCGGCCTTATTTCGAGTCAGGGCATCGCGGTGTCCATTCCACTTGAGGCCGCAAACTCAGGGTCCCTCTCACATACCTAGAGCTGAGAGAAGCCTCCTCTTGAGGTGCTTGTGGTAAGGTGGTATTCCTCTGGAGACGAATTCAGGGACTAACCTCTCTTTTCGAGTTGATTTTTGGTCCACAGAGTTCTTTTGTGTTGCTACAGTGACCTCTGGATCCCTCTATCCTTGAAACAGTGTTCTTGGGGTTTCTCTGGAGTGCCATCTAGGAAATCAAGGCTCCTTTCATGTGTGATGTGCAAGACGGAATTGCTCTGCTCGCAGTACAGGGGAATCGGGCCTCATCTCGCATCGAGGGGGAAGTCTCATGGTTTTTCTCGAGTTGCGGCGGGAACCTGGGGTATATTCTCGAGTTACGACGGGGATGGCCCTTCCACCCACGTGTTTGTTCAGCCACGTCAGGACTCCTGCCTAGTTGCGAGGGACAACTCGGGATTCTCCTCGAGGCTTGGCAGGGCAATTGGAACGCCTCTCCAGCTGAGGCGGGAGACCAAGGGTCCCTTTCCACGTGCCACAAGAATCCTGGGACTCCTATCAAGTTTCACGAGGAGTCAGGCATCGTCTCCTTTGGAGGCACTGATCTCCGCGTACCTCTGGAGTTTTCAAAGGATGTGAGGCCTGCGGTCGCGATGAGGTGGGGAACTAGGTGTTTCTCTGTCGTCTCCACAGGGGATTCAGACATCCTTTCTTCTTGGGAGATGCAAGACGAGCCTGCATTCAAGTCACTGCAGGGATATCTGGCCTTATTTCGAGTCAGGGCATCGCGGTGTCCATTCCACTTGAGGCCGCAAACTCAGGATCCCTCTCACATACCTAGAGCTGAGAGAAGCCTCCTCTTGAGGTGCTTGTGGTAAGGTGGTATTCCTCAGGAGTCGAAGCCAGGGACTAACCTCTCATCTCGTGTTGATTCTTGGTCCACGGAGCTCTTTCGTGTTGCTACAGTGACCTCAGGATCCCTCTAGCCTTGAAACAGTGTTCTTGGGGTTTCTCTGGAGTGCCATCAAGGAAATCAAGGCTCCTTTCATGTGTGATGTGCAACACGGAATTGCTCTGCACGCAGTGCAGGGGAATCGGGCCTCATCTCGCGGCGAGGGGGAAGTCTCATGGTTTTTCTCGAGTTGCGGCGGGAACCTGGGGTATATTCTCGAGTTACGACGGGGATGGCCCTTCCACCCACGTGTTTGTTCAGCCACGTCAGGACTCCTGCCTAGTTGCGAGGGACAACTCGGGATTCTCCTCGAGGCTTGGCAGGGCAATTGGAACGCCTCTCCAGCTGAGGCGGGAGACCAAGGGTCCCTTTCCACGTGCCACAAGAATCCTGGGACTCCTATCAAGTTTCACGAGGAGTCAGGCATCGTCTCCTTTGGAGGCACTGATCTCCGCGTACCTCTGGAGTTTTCAAACGATGTGAGGCCTGCGGTCGCGATGAGGTTGGGAACTAGGTGTTTCTCTGTCGTCTCCACAGGGGATTCAGACATCCTTTCTTCTTGGGAGATGCAAGACGAGCCTGCATTCAAGTCACTGCAGGGATATCTGGCCTTATTTCGAGTCAGGGGATCGCGGTGTCCATTCCACTTGAGGCCGCAAACTCAGGATCCCTCTCACATACCTAGAGCTGAGAGAAGCCTCCTCTTGAGGTGCTTGTGGTAAGGTGGTATTCCTCAGGAGTCGAAGCCAGGGACTAACCTCTCATCTCGTGTTGATTCTTGGTCCACGGAGCTCTTTCGTGTTGCTACAGTGACCGCAGGATCCCTCTAGCCTTGAAACAGTGTTCTTGGGGTTTCTCTGGAGTGCCATCAAGGAAATCAAGGCTCCTTTCATGTGTGATGTGCAACACGGAATTGCTCTGCACGCAGTGCAGGGGAATCGGGCCTCATCTCGTGGCGAGGGGGAAGTCTCATGGTTTTTCTCGAGTTGCGGCGGGAACCTGGGGTATATTCTCGAGTTACGACGGGGATGGCCCTTCCACCCACGTGTTTGTTCAGCCACATCAGGACTCCTGCCTAGTTGCGAGACGCAACTCGGGATTCTCCTCGAGGCTTGGCAAGGCAATTGGGACGCCTCTCCAGCTGAGGCGGGAGACCAAGGGTCCCTTTCCACGTGCCACAGGAATCCTGGGACTCCTATCAAGTTTCACGAGGAGTCAGGCATCGTCTCCTTTGGAGGCACTGATCTCCGCGTACCTCTGGAGTTTTCAAAGGATGTGAGGCCTCCGGTCGCGATGAGGTGGGGAACTAGGTCTTTCTCTGTGGTCTCCACAGGGGATTCAGACATACTTTCATCTTGCGAGATGCAAGACGAGCCTGCATTCAAGTCACTGCAGGGATATCCGGCCTTATTTCGCGTCAGGGCATCGCGGTGTCCATTCCACTTGAGCCCGCAAACTCAGGGTCCCTCTCACATACCTAGAGCTGAGAGAAGCCTCCTCTTGAGGTGCTTGTGGTAAGGTGGTATTCCTCTGGACTCGAAGCCAGGGACTAACCTCTCATCTCGAGTTGATTTTTGGCCCACGGAGCTCTTTCGTGTTGCTACAGTGACCTCAGGATCCCTCTAGCCTTGAAACAGTGTTCTTGGGGTTTCTCTGGAGTGCCATCAAGGAAATCAAGGCTCCTTTCATGTGTGATGTGCAACACGGAATTGCTCTGCACGCAGTGCAGGGGAATCGGGCCTCATCTCGTGGCGAGGGGGAAGTCTCATGGTTTTTCTCGAGTTGCGGCGGGAACCTGGGGTATATTCTCGAGTTACGACGGGGATGGCCCTTCCACCCACGTGTTTCTTCAGCGACGTCAGGACTCCTGCCTAGTTGCGAGGGACAACTCGGGATTCTCCTCGAGGCTTGGCAGGGCAATTGGGACGCCTCTCCAGCTGAGGCGGGAGACCAAGTGTCCCTTTCCAAGTGCCACAGGAATCCTGGGACTCCTATCAAGTTTCACGAGAAGTCAGGCATCGTCTCCTTTGGAGGCACTGATCTCCGCGTACCTCTGGAGTTTTCAAAGGATGTGAGGCTATCGGTCGGGATGAGGTGGGGAACTAAGTATTTCTCTGTGCTTTCCACAGGGGATTCAGACATCCTTTCGTCCTGGGAGATGCAAGACGAGCCTGCATTCAAGTCACTGCAGGGATATCCGGCCTTATTTCGAGTCAGGGCATCGCGGTGTCCATTCCACTTGAGGCCGCAAACTCAGGGTCCCTCTCACATACCTAGAGCTGAGAGAAGCCTCCTCTTGAGGTGCTTGTGGTAAGGTGGTATTCCTCTGGAGACGAATCCAGTGACTAACCTCTCTTTTCGAGTTGATTTTTGGTCCACAGAGTTCTTTCGTGTTGCTACAGTGACCTCAGGATCCCTCTATCCTTGAAACAGTGTTCTTGGGGTTTCTCTGGAGTGCCATCAAGGAAATCAAGGCTCCTTTCATGTGTGATGTGCAAGACGGAATTGCTCTGCACGCAGTACAGGGGAATCGGGCCTCATCTCGCATCGAGGGGGAAGTCTCATGGTTTTTCTCGAGTTGCGGCGGGAACCTGGGGTATATTCTCCAGTTACGACGGGGATGGCCCTTCCACCCACGTGTTTCTTCAGCGACGTCAGGATTCCTGCCTACTTGCGAGGGACAACTCGGGATTCTCCTCGAGGCTTGGCAGGGCAATTGGGACGCCTCTCCAGCTGAGACGGGAGACCAAGGGTCCCTTTCCACGTGCCACAGGAATCCTGGGTCTCCTATCAAGTTTCACGAGGAGTCAGGCATCGTCTCCTTTGGAGGCACTGATCTCCGCATACCTCTGGAGTTTTCAAAGGATTTGAGGCCTCCTGTCGCGATGAGGTGGGGAACTAGGTCTTTCTCTGTGGTCTCCACAGGGGATTCAGACACCCTTTCGTCTTGGGAGATGCAAGACGAGCCTGCATTCCAGTCACTGCAGGGATATCCGGCCTTATTTCGAGTCAGGGCATCGCGGTGTCCATTCCACTTGAGGCCGCAAACTCAGGGTCCCTCTCACATACCTAGAGCTGAGAGAAGCCTCCTCTTGAGGTGCTTGTGGTAAGGTGGTATTCCTCTGGAGTCGAAGCCAGGGACTAACCTCTC
Organism: Cervus elaphus; assembly: GCF_910594005.1. Lineage (NCBI taxonomy): Eukaryota > Metazoa > Chordata > Mammalia > Artiodactyla > Cervidae > Cervus > Cervus elaphus. The sequence goes on along the minus strand of NW_025316710.1, from coordinate 425,012 downwards.
ATCTCGAGTTGATTTTTGGTCCACGGAGCTCTTTCGTGTTGCTACAGTGACCTCAGGATCCCTCTAGCCTTGAAACAGTGTTCTTGGGGTTTCTCTGGAGTGCCATCAAGGAAATCAAGGCTCCTTTCATGTGTGATGTGCAACACGGAATTGCTCTGCACGCAGTGCAGGGGAATCGGGCCTCATCTCGCGGCGAGGGGGAAGTCTCATGGTTTTTCTCGAGTTGCGGCGGGAACCTGGGGTATATTCTCGAGTTACGACGGTGATGGCCCTTCCACACACGTGTTTGTTCAGCCACGTCAGGACTCTTGCCTAGTTGCGAGACACAATTCGGGATTCTCCTCGAGGCTTGGCAAGGCAATTGGGAAGCCTCTCCAGCTGAGGCGGGAGACCAAGTGTCCCTTTCCACGTGCCACAGGAATCCTGGGACTCCTATCAAGTTTCACGAGGAGTCAGGCATCGTCTCCTTTGGAGGCACTGATCTCCCCGTACATCTGAAGTTTTCAAAGGATGTGAGGCCTCCGGTCGCGATGAGGTGGGGAACTAGGTCTTTCTCTGTGGTCTCCACAGGGGATTCAGACATCCTTTCATCTTGGGAGATGCAACATGAGCCTGCATTCAAGTCACTGCAGGGATATCCAGCCTTATTTCGCGTCAGGGCATCGCGGTGTCCATTCCACTTGAGGCCGCAAACTCAGGGTCCCTCTCACATACCTAGAGCTGAAAGAAGCCTCCTCTTGAGGTGCTTGTGGTAAGGTGGTATTCCTCTGGAGACGAATCCAGGGACTAACCTCTCTTTTCGAGTTGATTTTTGGTCCACAGAGTTCTTTCGTGTTGCTACAGTGACCTCAGGATCCCTCTATCCTTGAAACAGTGTTCTTGGGGTTTCTCTGGAGTGCCATCTAGGAAATCAAGGCTCCTTTCATGTGTGATGTGCAAGACGGAATTGCTCTGCTCGCAGTACAGGGGAATCGGGCCTCATCTCGCATCGAGGGGGAAGTCTCATGGTTTTTCTCGAGTTGCGGCGGGAACCTGGGGTATATTCTCGAGTTACGACGGGGATGGCCCTTCCACCCACGTGTTTGTTCAGCCACGTCAGGACTCCTGCCTAGTTGCGAGGGACAACTCGGGATTCTCCTCGAGGCTTGGCAGGGCAATTGGAACGCCTCTCCAGCTGAGGCGGGAGACCAAGGGTCCCTTTCCACGTGCCACAAGAATCCTGGGACTCCTATCAAGTTTCACGAGGAGTCAGGCATCGTCTCCTTTGGAGGCACTGATCTCCGCGTACCTCTGGAGTTTTCAAAGGATGTGAGGCCTGCGGTCGCGATGAGGTGGGGAACTAGGTGTTTCTCTGTCGTCTCCACAGGGGATTCAGACATCCTTTCTTCTTGGGAGATGCAAGACGAGCCTGCATTCAAGTCACTGCAGGGATATCTGGCCTTATTTCGAGTCAGGGCATCGCGGTGTCCATTCCACTTGAGGCCGCAAACTCAGGATCCCTCTCACATACCTAGAGCTGAGAGAAGCCTCCTCTTGAGGTGCTTGTGGTAAGGTGGTATTCCTCAGGAGTCGAAGCCAGGGACTAACCTCTCATCTCGTGTTGATTCTTGGTCCACGGAGCTCTTTCGTGTTGCTACAGTGACCTCAGGATCCCTCTAGCCTTGAAACAGTGTTCTTGGGGTTTCTCTGGAGTGCCATGAAGGAAATCAAGGCTCCTTTCATGTGTGATGTGCAACACGGAATTGCTCTGCACGCAGTGCAGGGGAATCGGGCCTCATCTCGCGGCGAGGGGGAAGTCTCATGGTTTTTCTCGAGTTGCGGCGGGAACCTGGGGTATATTCTCGAGTTACGACGGGGATGGCCCTTCCACACACGTGTTTGTTCAGCCACGTCATGACTCCTGCCTAGTTGCGAGACACAACTCGGAATTCTCCTCGAGGCTTGGCAAGGCAATTGGGACGCCTCTCCAGCTGAGGCGGGAGACCAAGGGTCCCTTTCCACGTGCCACAGGAATCCTGGGACTCCTATCAAGTTTCACGAGGAGTCAGGCATCGTCTCCTTTGGAGGCACTGATCTCCGCGTACCTCTGGAGTTTTCAAAGGATGTGAGGCCTCCTGTCGCGATGAGGTGGGGAACTAGGTGTTTCTCTGTGGTCTCCACAGGGGATTCAGACATCCTTTCTTCCTGGGAGATGCAAGACGAGCCTGCATCCAAGTCACTGCAGGGATATCCGGCCTTATTTCGCGTCAGGGCATCGCGGTGTCCATTCCACTTGAGGCCGCAAACTCAGGGTCCCTCTCACATACCTAGAGCTGAGAGAAGCCTCCTCTTGAGGTGCTTGTGGTAAGGTGGTATTCCTCTGGAGTCGAAGCCAGGGACTAACCTCTCATCTCGAGTTGATTTTTGGCCCACGGAGCTCTTTCGTGTTGCTACAGTGACCTCAGGATCCCTCTATCCTTGAAACAGTGTTCTTGGGGTTTCTCTGGAGTGCCATCAAGGAAATCAAGGCTCCTTTCATGTGTGATGTGCAAGACGGAATTGCTCTGCACGCAGTACAGGGGAATCGGGCCTCATCTCGCATCGAGGGGGAAGTCTCATGGTTTTTCTCGAGTTGCGGCGGGAACCTGGGGTATATTCTCCAGTTACGACGGGGATGGCCCTTCCACCCACGTGTTTCTTCAGCGACGTCAGGATTCCTGCCTACTTGCGAGGGACAACTCGGGATTCTCCTCGAGGCTTGGCAGGGCAATTGGGACGCCTCTCCAGCTGAGACGGGAGACCAAGGGTCCCTTTCCACGTGCCACAGGAATCCTGGGTCTCCTTTCAAGTTTCACGAGGAGTCAGGCATCGTCTCCTTTGGAGGCACTGATCTCCGCATACCTCTGGAGTTTTCAAAGGATTTGAGGCCTCCTGTCGCGATGAGGTGGGGAACTAGGTCTTTCGCTGTGGTCTCCACAGGGGATTCAGACACCCTTTCGTCTTGGGAGATGCAAGACGAGCCTGCATTCCAGTCACTGCAGGGATATCCGGCCTTATTTCGAGTCAGGGCATCGCGGTGTCCATTCCACTTGAGGCCGCAAACTCAGGGTCCCTCTCACATACCTAGAGCTGAGAGAAGCCTCCTCTTGAGGTGCTTGTGGTAAGGTGGTATTCCTCTGGAGTCGAAGCCAGGGACTAACCTCTCATCTCGAGTTGATTTTTGGTCCACGGAGCTCTTTCGTGTTGCTACAGTGACCTCAGGATCCCTCTAGCCTTGAAACAGTGTTCTTGGGGTTTCTCTGGAGTGCCATCAAGGAAATCAAGGCTCCTTTCATGTGTGATGTGCAAGACGGAATTGCTCTGCACGCAGTGCAGGGGAATCGGGCCTCATTTTGCGGAGAGGGGGAAGTCTCATGGTTTTTCTCGAGTTGCGGCGGGAACCTGGGGTATATTCTCGAGTTACGACGGGGATGGCCCCTCCACACACGTGTGTGTTCAGCCATGTCAGGACTCCTGCCTAGTTGCGAGGGACAACTCGGGATTCTCCTCGAGGCTTGGCAGGGCAATTGGGACGCCTCTCCAGCTGAGACGGGAGACCAAGGGTCCCTTTCCACGTGCCACAGGAATCCTGGGTCTCCTTTCAAGTTTCACGAGGAGTCAGGCATCGTCTCCTTTGGAGGCACTGATCTCCGCATACCTCTGGAGTTTTCAAAGGATTTGAGGCCTCCTGTCGCGATGAGGTGGGGAACTAGGTCTTTCTCTGTGGTCTCCACAGGGGATTCAGACACCCTTTCGTCTTGGGAGATGCAAGACGAGCCTGCATTCCAGTCACTGCAGGGATATCCGGCCTTATTTCGAGTCAGGGCATCGCGGTGTCCATTCCACTTGAGGCCGCAAACTCAGGGTCCCTCTCACATACCTAGAGCTGAGAGAAGCCTCCTCTTGAGGTGCTTGTGGTAAGGTGGTATTCCTCTGGAGTCGAAGCCAGGGACTAACCTCTCATCTCGAGTTGATTTTTGGTCCACGGAGCTCTTTCGTGTTGCTACAGTGACCTCAGGATCCCTCTAGCCTTGAAACAGTGTTCTTGGGGTTTCTCTGGAGTGCCATCAAGGAAATCAAGGCTCCTTTCATGTGTGATGTGCAAGACGGAATTGCTCTGCACGCAGTGCAGGGGAATCGGGCCTCATTTTGCGGAGAGGGGGAAGTCTCATGGTTTTTCTCGAGTTGCGGCGGGAACCTGGGGTATATTCTCGAGTTACGACGGGGATGGCCCTTCCACACACGTGTGTGTTCAGCCATGTCAGGACTCCTGCCTAGTTGCGAGGGACAACTCGGGATTCTCCTCGAGGCTTTGCAGGGCAATTGGGACGCCTCTCCCGCTGAGACGTTAGACCAAGGGTCCCTTTCCACGTGCCACAGGAATCCTGGGTCTCCTATCAAGTTTCACGAGGAGTCAGGCATCGTCTCCATTGGAGGCACTGATCTCCGCATACCTCTGGAGTTTTCAAAGTATTTGAGGCCTCCTGTCGCGATGAGGTGGGGAACTAGTTCTTTCTCTGTGGTCTACACAGGGGATTCAGACACCCTTTCGTCTTGGGAGATGCAAGACGAGCCTGCATTCCAGTCACTGCAGGGATATCCGGCCTTATTTCGAGTCAGGGCATCGCGGTGTCCATTCCACTTGAGGCCGCAAACTCAGGGTCCCTCTCACATACCTAGAGCTGAGAGAAGCCTCCTCTTGAGGTGCTTGTGGTAAGGTGGTATTCCTCTGGAGTCGAAGCCAGGGAGTAACCTCTCATCTCGAGTTGATTTTTGGTCCACAGAGTTCTTTCGTGTTGCTACAGTGACCTCAGGATCCCTCTAGCCTTGAAACAGTGTTCTTGGGGTTTCTCTGGAGTGCCATCAAGGAAATCAAGGCTCCTTTCATGTGTGATGTGCAACACGGAATTGCTCTGCACGCAGTGCAGGGGAATCGGGCCTCATCTCGTGGCGAGGGGGAAGTCTCATGGTTTTTCTCGAGTTGCGGCGGGAACCTGGGGTATATTCTCGAGTTACGACGGGGATGGCCCTTCCACACACGTGTTTGTTCAGCCACGTCAGGACTCTTGCCTAGTTGCGAGACACAACTCGGGATTCTCTTCGAGGCTTGGCAAGGCAATTGGGACGCCTCTCCAGCTGAGGCGGGAGATCAAGGGTCCCTTTCCACGTGCCACTTGAATCCTGGGACTCCTATCAAGTTTCACGAGGAGTCAGGCATCGTCTCCTTTGGAGGCACTGATCTCCGCGTACCTCTGGAGTTTTCAAAGGATGTGAGGCCTCCGGTCGCGATGAGGTGGGGAACTAGGTCTTTCTCTGTGGTCTCCACAGGGGATTCAGACATCCTTTCATCTTGGGAGATGCAAGCCGAGCCTGCATTCAAGTCACTGCAGGGATATCCAGCCTTATTTCGCGTCAGGGCATCGCGGTGTCCATTCCACTTGAGGCCGCAAACTCAGGGTCCCTCTCACATACCTAGAGCTGAGAGAAGCCTCCTCTTGAGGTGCTTGTGGTAAGGTGGTATTCCTCAGGAGTCGAAGCCAGGGACTAACCTCTCATCTCGTGTTGAATCTTGGTCCACGGAGCTCTTTCGTGTTGCTACAGTGACCTCAGGATCCCTCTAGCCTTGAAACAGTGTTCTTGGGGTTTCTCTGGAGTGCCATCAAGGAAATCAAGGCTCCTTTCATGTGTGATGTGCAACACGGAATTGCTCTGCACGCAGTGCAGGGGAATCGGGCCTCATCTCGCGGCGAGGGGGAAGTCTCATGGTTTTTCTCGAGTTGCGATGGGAACCTGGGGTATATTCTCGAGTTACGACGGGGATGGCCCTTCCACCCACGTGTTTCTTCAGCGACGTCAGGACTCCTGCCTAGTAGCGACGGACAACTCGGGATTCTCCTCGAGGCTTTGCAGGGCAATTGGGACGCCTCTCCAGCTGAGACGGGAGACCAAGGGTCCCTTTCCACGTGCCACGGGAATCCTGGGTCTCCTATCAAGTTTCACGAGGAGTCAGGCATCGTCTCCTTTGGAGGCACTGATCTCCTCATACCTCTGGAGTTTTCAAAGGATTTGAGGCCTCCTGTCGCGATGAGGTGGGGAACTAGGTCTTTCTCTGTGGTCTCCACAGGGGATTCAGACATCCTTTCATCCTGGGAGATGCAAGACGAGCCTGCATTCAAGTCACTGCAGGGATATCCAGCCTTATTTCGCGTCAGGGCATCGCGGTGTCCATTCCACTTGAGGTCGCAAACTCAGGGTCCCTCTCACATACCTAGAGCTGAGAGAAGCCTCCTCTTGAGGTGCTTGTAGTAAGGTGGTATTCCTCAGGAGTCGAAGCCAGGGACTAACCTCTCATCTCGAGTTGATTTTTGGCCCACGGAGCTCTTAAGTGTTGCTACAGTGACCTCAGGATCCCTCTAGCCTTGAAACAGTGTTCTTGGGGTTTCTCTGGAGTGCCATCAAGGAAATCAAGGCTCCTTTCATGTGTGATGCGCAACACGGAATTGCTCTGCACGCAGTGCAGGGGAATCGGGCCTCATCTCGCAGCGAGGGGGAAGTCTCATGGTTTTTCTCGAGTTGCGGCGGGAACCTGGGGTATATTCTCCAGTTACGACGGGGATGGCCCTTCCACCCACGTGTTTCTTCAGCGACGTTAGGACTCCTGCCTAGTTGCGAGGGACAACTCGGGATTCTCCTCGAGGCTTGGCAGGGCAATTGGGACGCCTCTCCAGCTGAGGCGGGAGACCAAGGGTCCCTTTCCAAGTGCCACAGGAATCCTGGGACTCCTATCAAGTTTCACGAGAAGTCAGGCATCGTCTCCTTTGGAGGCACTGATCTCCGCGTACCTCTGGAGTTTTCAAAGGATGTGAGGCTATCGGTCGCGATGAGGTGGGGAACTAAGTCTTTCTCTGTGGTTTCCACAGGGGATTCAGACATCCTTTCGTCCTGGGAGATGCAAGACGAGCCTGCATTGAAGTCACTGCAGGGATATCCGGCCTTATTTCGAGTCAGGGCATCGCGGTGTCCATTCCACTTGAGGCCGCAAACTCAGGATCCCTCTCACATACCTAGAGCTGAGAGAAGCCTCCTTTTGAGGTGCTTGTGGTAAGGTGGTATTCCTCTGGAGACGAATCCAGGGACTAACCTCTCTTTTCGAGTTGATTTTTCGTCCACAGAGTTCTTTCGTGTTGCTACAGTGACCTCAGGATCCCTCTAGCCTTGATACAGTGTTCTTGGGGTTTCTCTGGAGTGCCATCAAGGAAATCAAGGCTCCTTTCATGTGTGATGTGCAACACGGAATTGCTCTGCACGCAGTACAGGGGAATCGGGCCTCATCTCGCGGCGAGGGGGAAGTCTCATGGTTTTTCTCGAGTTGCGGCGGGAACCTGGGGTATATTCTCGAGTTACGACGGGGATGGCCCTTCCACCCACGTGTTTGTTCAGCCACGTCAGGACTCCTGCCTAGTTGCGAGGGACAACTCGGGATTCTCCTCGAGGCTTGGCAGGGCAATTGGAACGCCTCTCCAGCTGAGGCGGGAGACCATGGGTCCCTTTCCACGTGCCACAAGAATCCTGGGACTCCTATCAAGTTTCACGAGGAGTCAGGCATCGTCTCCATTGGAGGCACTGATCTCCGCGTACCTCTGGAGTTTTCAAAGGATGTGAGGCCTCCGGTCGCGATGAGGTGGGGAACTAGGTCTTTCTCTGTGGTCTCCACAGGGGATTCAGACATCCTTTCTTCTTGGGAGATGCAAGACGAGCCTGCATTCAAGTCACTGCAGGGATATCCGGCCTTATTTCGAATCAGGGCATCGCGGTGTCCATTCCACTTGAGGCCGCAAACTCAGGATCCCTCTCACATACCTAGAGCTGAGAGAAGCCTCCTCTTGAGGTGCTTGTGGTAAGGTGGTATTCCTCAGGAGTCGAAGCCAGGGACTAACCTCTCATCTCGTGTTGATTCTTGGTCCACGGAGCTCTTTCGTGTTGCTACAGTGACCTCAGGATCCCTCTAGCCTTGAAACAGAGTTCTTGGGGTTTCTCTGGAGTGCCATCAAGGAAATCAAGGCTCCTTTCATGTCTGATGTGCAACACGGAATTGCTCTGCACGCAGTGCAGGGGAATCGGGCCTCATCTCGTGGCGAGGGGGAAGTCTCATGGTTTTTCTCGAGTTGCGGCGGGAACCTGGGGTATATTCTCGAGTTACGACGGGGATGGCCCTTCCACCCACGTGTTTCTTCAGCGACGTCAGGACTCCTGCCTAGTAGCGACGGACAACTCGGGATTCTTCTCGAGGCTTTGCAGGGCAATTGGGACGCCTCTCCAGCTGAGACGGGAGACCAAGGGTCCCTTTCCACGTGCCACGGGAATCCTGGGTCTCCTATCAAGTTTCACGAGGAGTCAGGCATCGTCTCCTTTGGAGGCACTGATCTCCTCATACCTCTGGAGTTTTCAAAGGATTTGAGGCCTCCTGTCGCGATGAGGTGGGGAACTAGGTCTTTCTCTGTGGTCTCCACAGGGGATTCAGACACCCTTTCGTCTTGGGAGATGCAAGACGAGCCTGCATTCCAGTCACTGCAGGGATATCCGGCCTTATTTCGAGTCAGGGCATCGCGGTGTCCATTCCACTTGAGGCCGCAAACTCAGGATCCCTCTCACATACCTAGAGCTGAGAGAAGCCTCCTCTTGAGGTGCTTGTGGTAAGGTGGTATTCCTCTGGAGTCGAAGCCAGGGACTAACCTCTCATCTCGAGTTGATTTTTGGTCCACGGAGCTCTTTCGTGTTGCTACAGTGACCTCAGGATCCCTCTAGCCTTGAAACAGTGTTCTTGGGGTTTCTCTGGAGTGCCATCAAGGAAATCGAGGCTCCTTTCATGTGTGATGTGCAACACAGAATTGCTCTGCACGCAGTGCAGGGGAATCGGGCCTCATCTCGCGGCGAGGGGGAAGTCTCGTGGTTTTTCTCGAGTTGCGGCGGGAACCTGGGGTATATTCTCGAGTTACGACGGGGATGGCCCTTCCACACACGTGTTTGTTCAGCCACGTCAGGACTCTTGCCTAGTTGCGAGACACAACTCGGGATTCTCCTCGAGGCTTGGCAAGGCAATTGGGACGCCTCTCCAGCTGAGGCGGGAGACCAAGTGTCCCTTTCCACGTGCCACAGGAATCCTGGGACTCCTATCAAGTTTCACGAGGAGTCAGGCATCGTCTCCTTTGGAGGCACTGATCTCCGCGTACCTCTGGAGTTTTCAAAGGATGTGAGGCTATCGGTCGCAATGAGGTGGGGAACTAAGTCTTTCTCTGTGGTCTCCACAGGGGATTCAGACATCCTTTCGTCCTGGGAGATGCAAGACGAGCCTGCATTGAAGTCACTGCAGGGATATCTGGCCTTATTTCGAGTCAGGGCATCGCGGTGTCCATTCCACTTGAGGCCGCAAACTCAGGGTCCCTCTCACATACCTAGAGCTGAGAGAAGCCTCCTCTTGAGGTGCTTGTGGTAAGGTGTTATTCCTCTGGAGACGAATCCAGGGACTAACCCCTCTTTTCGAGTTGATTTTTGGTCCACAGAGTTCTTTCGTGTTGCTACAGTGACCTCAGGATCCCTCTATCCTTGAAACAGTGTTCTTGGGGTTTCTCTGGAGTGCCATCAAGGAAATCAAGGCTCCTTTCATGTGTGATGTGCAAGACGGAATTGCTCTGCACGCAGTACAGGGGAATCGGGCCTCATCTCGCAGCGAGGGGGAAGTCTCATGGTTTTTCTCGAGTTGCGACGGGAACCTGGGGTATATTCTCGAGTTACGACGGGGATGGCCCTTCCACCCACGTGTTTGTTCAGCGACGTCAGGACTCCTGCCTAGTTGGGAGGGACAACTCGGGATTCTCCTCGAGGCTTGGCTGGGCAATTGGAACGCCTCTCCAGCTGAGGCGGGAGACCAAGGCTCCCTTTCCACGTGCCACAAGAATCCTGGGACTCCTATCAAGTTTCACGAGGAGTCAGGCATCGTCTCCTTTGGAGGCACTGATCTCCGCGTACCTCTGGAGTTTTCAAAGGATGTGAGGCCTCCGGTCGCGATGAGGTGGGGAACTAGGTCTTTCTCTGTGGTCTCCACAGGGGATTCAGACATCCTTTCTTCTTGGGAGATGCAAGACGAGCCTGCATTCAAGTCACTGCAGTTATATCCGGCCTTATTTCGAGTCAGGGCATCGCGGTGTCCATTCCACTTGAGGCCGCAAACTCAGGATCCCTCTCACATACCTAGAGCTGAGAGAAGCCTCCTCTTGAGGTGCTTGTGGTAAGGTGGTATTCCTCAGGAGTCGAAGCAAGGGACTAACCTCTCATCTCGTGTTGATTCTTGGTCCACGGAGCTCTTTCGTGTTGCTACAGTGACCTCAGGATCCCTCTAGCCTTGAAACAGTGTTCTTGGGGTTTCTCTGGAGTGCCATGAAGGAAATCAAGGCTCCTTTCATGTGTGATGTGCAACACAGAATTGCTCTGCACGCAGTGCAGGGGAATCGGGCCTCATCTCGCGGCGAGGGGGAAGTCTCATGGTTTTTCTCGAGTTGCGGCGGGAACCTGGGGTATATTCTCGAGTTACGACGGGGATGGCCCTTCCACACACGTGTTTGTTCAGCCACGTCAGGACTCTTGCCTAGTTGCGAGACACAACTCGGGATTCTCCTCGAGGCTTGGCAAGGCAATTGGGACGCCTCTCCAGCTGAGGCGGGAGACCAAGGGTCCCTTTCCACGTGCCACAGGAATCCTGGGACTCCTATCAAGTTTCACGAGGAGTCAGGCATCGTCTCCTTTGGAGGCACTGATCTCCGCGTACCTCTGGAGTTTTCAAAGGATGTGAGGCCTCCGGTCGCGATGAGGTGGGGAACTAGGTCTTTCTCTGTGGTCTCCACAGGGGATTCAGACATCCTTTCATCTTGGGAGATGCAAGAAGAGCCTGCATTCAAGTCACTGCAGGGATATCCAGCCTTATTTCGCGTCAGGGCATCGCGGTGTCCATTCCACTTGAGGCCGCAATCTCAGGGTCCCTCTCACATACCTAGAGCTGAGAGAAGCCTCCTCTTGAGGTGCTTGTGGTAAGGTGGTATTCCTCTGGACTCGAAGCCAGGGACTAACCTCTCATCTCGAGTTGATTTTTGGCCCACGGAGCTCTTTCGTGTTGCTACAGTGACCTCAGGATCCCTCTAGCCTTGAAACAGTGTTCTTGGGGTTTTTCTGGAGTGCCATCAAGGAAATCAAGGCTCCTTTCATGTGTGATGTGCAACACGGAATTGCTCTGCACGCAGTGCAGGGGAATCGGGCCTCATCTCGCGGCGAGGGGGAAGTCTCATGGTTTTTCTCGAGTTGCGGCGGGAACCTGGGGTATATTCTCGAGTTACGACCGGGATGGCCCTTCCACCCACGTGTTTGTTCAGCGACGTCAGGACTCCTGCCTAGTTGCGAGGGACGACTCTGGATTCTCCTCGAGGCTTGTCAGGGCAATTGGGACGCCTCTCCAGCTGAGGCGGGAGACCAAGGGTCCCTTTCCAAGTGCCACAGGAATCCTGGGACTCCTATCAAGTTTCACGAGGAGTCAGGCATCGTCTCCTTTGGAGGCACTGATCTCCGCGTACCTCTGGAGTTTTCAAAGGATGTGAGGCTATCGGTCGCGATGAGGTGGGGAACTAAGTCTTTCTCTGTGCTTTCCACAGGGGATTCAGACATCCTTTCGTCCTGGGAGATGCAAGACGAGCCTGCATTGAAGTCACTGCAGGGATATCCGGCCTTATTTCGAGTCAGGGCATCGCGGTGTCCATTCCACTTGAGGCCGCAAACTCAGGGTCCCTCTCACATACCTAAAGCTGAGAGAAGCCTCCTCTTGAGGTGCTTGTGGTAAGGTGGTATTCCTCTGGAGTCGAAGCCAGGGACTAACCTCTCATCTCGAGTTGATTTTTGGCCCACGGAGCTCTTTCGTGTTGCTACAGTGACCTCAGGATCCCTCTAGCCTTGAAACAGTGTTCTTGGGGTTTCTCTGGAGTGCCATCAAGGAAATCAAGGCTCCTTTCATGTGTGATGTGCAAGACGGAATTGCTCTGCACGCAGTGCAGGGGAATCGGGCCTCATCTCGCGGCGAGGGGGAAGTCTCATGGTTTTTCTCGAGTTGCGGCGGGAACCTGGGGTATATTCTCGAGTTACGACGGGGATGGCCCTTCCACCCACGTGTTTCTTCAGCGACGTCAGGACTCCTGCCTAGTTGCGAGGGACAACTCTGGATTCTCCGCGAGGCTTGGCAGGGCAATTGGGACGCCTCTCCTGCTGAGGCGGGATACCAAGGGTCCCTTTCCAAGTGCCAAAGGAATCCTGGGACTCCTATCAAGTTTCACGAGGACTCAGGCATCGTCTCCTTTGGAGGCACTCATCTCCGCGTACCTCTGGAGTTTTCAAAGGATGTGAGGCCTCCGGTCGTGATGAGGTGGGGAACTAGGTCTTTCTCTGTGGTCTCCACAGGGGATTCCGACACCCTTTCGTCTTGGGAGATGCAAGACGAGCCTGCATTCCAGTCACTGCAGGGATATCCGGCCTTATTTGGAGTCAGGGCATCGCGGTGTCCATTCCACTTGAGGCCGCAAACTCAGGGTCCCTCTCACATACCTAGAGCTGAGAGAAGCCTCCTCTTGAGGTGCTTGTGTTAAGGTGGTATTCCTCTGGAGTCGAAGCCAGGGACTAACCTCTCATCTCGAGTTGATTTTTGGTCCACGGAGCTCTTTCGTGTTGCTACAGTGACCTCAGTATCCCTCTAGCCTTGAAACAGTGTTCTTGGGGTTTCTCTGGAGTGCCATGAAGGAAATCAAGGCTCCTTTCATGTGTGATGTGCAAGACAGAATTGCTCTGCACGCAGTGCAGGGGAATCGGGCCTCATCTCGCGGCGAGGGGGAAGTCTCATGGTTTTTCTCGAGTTGCGGCGGGAACCTGGGGTATATTCTCGAGTTACGACGGGGATGGCCCTTCCACTCACGTGTTTGGTCAGCCACGTCAGGACTCTTGCCTAGTTGCGAGACACAACTCGGGATTCTCCTCGAGGCTTGGCAAGGCAATTGGGACGCCTCTCCAGCTGAGGCGGGAGACCAAGGGTCCCTTTCCACGTGCCACAGGTATCCTGGGACTCCTATCAAGTTTCACGAGGAGTCAGGCATCGTCTCCTTTGGAGGCACTGATCTCCGCGTACCTCTGGAGTTTTCAAAGGATGTGAGGCCTCCGGTCGCGATGAGGTGGGAAACTAGGTGTTTCTCTGTGGTCTCCACAGGGGATTCAGACATCCTTTCATCTTGGGAGATGCAAGACGAGCCTGCATTGAAGTCACTGCAGGGATATTCAGCCTTATTTCGCGTCAGGGCATCGCGGTGTCCATTCCACTTGAGGCCGCAAACTCAGGGTCCCTCTCACATACCTAGAGCTGAGAGAAGCCTCCTCTTGAGGTGCTTGTGGTAAGGTGGTATTCCTCTGGAGTCGAAGCCAGGGACTAACCTCTCATCTCGAGTTGATTTTTGGTCCACGGAGCTCTTTCGTGTTGCTACAGTGACCTCAGGATCCCTCTATCCTTGAAACAGTGTTCTTGGGGTTTCTCTGGAGTGCCATGAAGGAAATCAAGGCTCCTTTCATGAGTGATGTGCAACACGGAATTGCTCTGCACGCAGTGCAGGGGAATCGGGCCTCATCTCGCGGCGAGGGGGAAGTCTCATGGTTTTTCTCGAGTTGCGGCGGGAACCTGGGGTATATTCTCGAGTTACGACGGGGATGGCCCTTCCACCCACGTGTTTCTTCAGCGACGTCAGGACTCCTGCCTAGTTGCAAGGGACAACTCTGGATTCTCCTCGAGGCTTGGCAGGGCAATTGGGACGCCTCTCCAGCTGAGGCGGGAGATCAAGGGTCCCTTTCCACGTGCCACTTGAATCCTGGGACTCCTATCAAGTTTCACGAGAAGTCAGGCATCGTCTCCTTTGGAGGCACTGATCTCCGCGTACCTCTGGAGTTTTCAAAGGATGTGAGGCCTCCGGTCGCGATGAGGTGGGGAACTAGGTCTTTCTCTGTGGTCTCCACAGGGGATTCAGACATCCTTTCATCTTGGGAGATGCAAGCCGAGCCTGCATTCAAGTCACTGCAGGGATATCCAGCCTTATTTCGCGTCAGGGCATCGCGGTGTCCATTCCACTTGAGGCCGCAAACTCAGGGTCCCTCTCACATACCTAGAGCTGAGAGACGCCTCCTCTTGAGGTGCTTGTGGTAAGGTGGTATTCCTCAGGAGTCGAAGCCAGGGACTAACCTCTCATCTCGTGTTGATTCTTGGTCCACGGAGCTCTTTCGTGTTGCTACAGTGACCTCAGGATCCCTCTAGCCTTGAAACAGTGTTCTTGGGGTTTCTCTGGAGTGCCATCAAGGAAATCAAGGCTCCTTTCATGTGTGATGTGCAACACGGAATTGCTCTGCACGCAGTGCAGGGGAATCGGGCCTCATCTCGCGGCGAGGGGGAAGTCTCATGGTTTTTCTCGAGTTGCGGTGGGAACCTGGGGTATATTCTCGAGTTACGACGGGGATGGCCCTTCCACACACGTGTTTCTTCAGCGACGTCAGGACTCCTGCCTAGTAGCGACGGACAACTCGGGATTCTTCTCGAGGCTTTGCAGGGCAATTGGGACGCCTCTCCAGCTGAGACGGGAGACCAAGGGTCCCTTTCCACGTGCCACGGGAATCCTGGGTCTCCTATCAAGTTTCACGAGGAGTCAGGCATCGTCTCCTTTGGAGGCACTGATCTCCTCATACCTCTGGAGTTTTCAAAGGATTTGAGGCCTCCTGTCGCGATGAGGTGGGGAACTAGGTCTTTCTCTGTGGTCTCCACAGGGGATTCAGACACCCTTTCGTCTTGGGAGATGCAAGACGAGCCTGCATTCCAGTCACTGCAGGGATATCCGGCCTTATTTCGAGTCAGGGCATCGCGGTGTCCATTCCACTTGAGGCCACAAACTCAGGGTCCCTCTCACATACCTAGAGCTGAGAGAAGCCTCCTCTTGAGGTGCTTGTGGTAAGGTGGTATTCCTCTGGAGTCGAAGCCAGGGACTAACCTCTCATCTCGAGTTGATTTTTGGTCCACGGAGCTCTTTCGTGTTGCTACAGTGACCTCAGGATCCCTCTAGCCTTGAAACAGTGTTCTTGGGGTTTCTCTGGAGTGCCATCAAGGAAATCAAGGCTCCTTTCATGTGTGATGTGCAACACAGAATTGCTCTGCATGCAGTGCAGGGGAATCGGGCCTCATCTCGCGGCGAGGGGGAAGTCTCGTGGTTTTTCTCGAGTTGCGGCTGGAACCTGGGGTATATTCTCGAGTTACGACGGGGATGGCTCTTCCACACACGTGTTTGTTCAGCCACGTCAGGACTCTTGCCTAGTTGCGAGACACAACTCGGGATTCTCCTCGAGGCTTGGCAAGGCAATTGGGACGCCTCTCCAGCTGAGGCGGGAGACCAAGGGTCCCTTTCCACGTGCCACAGGAATCCTGGGACTCCTATCAAGTTTCACGAGGAGTCAGGCATCGTCTCCTTTGGAGGCACTGATCTCCGCGTACCTCTGGAGTTTTCAAAGGATGTGAGGCTATCGGTCGCAATGAGGTGGGGAACTAAGTCTTTCTCTGTGGTCTCCACAGGGGATTCAGACATCCTTTCGTCCTGGGAGATGCAAGACGAGCCTGCATTGAAGTCACTGCAGGGATATCTGGCCTTATTTCGAGTCAGGGCATCGCGGTGTCCATTCCACTTGAGGCCGCAAACTCAGGGTCCCTCTCACATACCTAGAGCTGAGAGAAGCCTCCTCTTGAGGTGCTTGTGGTAAGGTGTTATTCCTCTGGAGACGAATCCAGGGACTAACCCCTCTTTTTGAGTTGATTTTTGGTCCACAGAGTTCTTTCGTGTTGCTACAGTGACCTCAGGATCCCTCTATCCTTGAAACAGTGTTCTTGGGGTTTCTCTGGAGTGCCATCAAGGAAATCAAGGCTCCTTTCATGTGTGATGTGCAAGACGGAATTGCTCTGCACGCAGTACAGGGGAATCGGGCCTCATCTCGCAGCGAGGGGGAAGTCTCATGGTTTTTCTCGAGTTGCGGCGGGAACCTGGGGTATATTCTCGAGTTACGACGGGGATGGCCCTTCCACCCACGTGTTTGTTCAGCGACGTCAGGACTCCTGCCTAGTTGGGAGGGACAACTCGGGATTCTCCTCGAGGCTTGGCTGGGCAATTGGAACGCCTCTCCAGCTGAGGCGGGAGACCAAGGCTCCCTTTCCACGTGCCACAAGAATCCTGGGACTCCTATCAAGTTTCACGAGGAGTCAGGCATCGTCTCCTTTGGAGGCACTGATCTCCGCGTACCTCTGGAGTTTTCAAAGGATGTGAGGCCTCCGGTCGCGATGAGGTGGGGAACTAGGTCTTTCTCTGTGGTCTCCACAGGGGATTCAGACATCCTTTCTTCTTGGGAGATGCAAGACGAGCCTGCATTCAAGTCACTGCAGTTATATCCGGCCTTATTTCGAGTCAGGGCATCGCGGTGTCCATTCCACTTGAGGCCGCAAACTCAGGATCCCTCTCACATACCTAGAGCTGAGAGAAGCCTCCTCTTGAGGTGCTTGTGGTAAGGTGGTATTCCTCAGGAGTCGAAGCAAGGGACTAACCTCTCATCTCGTGTTGATTCTTGGTCCACGGAGCTCTTTCGTGTTGCTACAGTGACCTCAGCATCCCTCTAGCCTTGATACAGTGTTCTTGGGGTTTCTCTGGAGTGCCATCAAGGAAATCAAGGCTCCTTTCATGTGTGATGTGCAACACGGAATTGCTCTGCACGCAGTGCAGGGGAATCGGGCCTCATCTCGCATCGAGGGGGAAGTCTCATGGTTTTTCTCGAGTTGCGGTGGGAACCTGGGGTATATTCTCGAGTTCCGACGGGGATGGCCCTTCCACACACGTGTGTGTTCAGCCATGTCAGGACTCCTGCCTAGTTGCGAGTGACAACTCGGGATTCTCCTCGAGGCTTTGCAGGGCAATTGGGACCCCTCTCCAGCTGAGACGGGAGACCAAGTGTCCCTTTCCACGTGCCACAGGAATCCTGGGTCTCCTATCAAGTTTCACGAGGAGTCAGGCATCGTCTCCTTTGGAGGCACTGATCTCCGCGTACCTCTGGAGTTTTCAAAGGATTTGAGGCCTCCTGCCGCGATGAGGTGGGGAACTAGTTCTTTCTCTGTGGTCTCCACAGGGGATTCACACATCCTTTCATCTTGAGAGATGCAAGACGAGCCTGCATTCAAGTCACTGCAGGGATATCCGGCCTTATTTCGAGTCAGGGCATCGCGGTGTCCATTCCACTTGAGGCCGCAAACTCAGGGTCCCTCTCACATACCTAGAGCTGAGAGAAGCCTCCTCTTGAGGTGCTTGTGGTAAGGTGGTATTCCTCTGGAGTCGAAGCCAGGGACTAACCTCTCATCTCGAGTTGATTTTTGGTCCACGGAGCTCTTTCGTGTTGCTACAGTGACCTCAGGATCCCTCTAGCCTTGAAACAGTGTTCTTGGGGTTTCTCTGGAGTGCCATGAAGGAAATCAAGGCTCCTTTCATGTGTGATGTGCAAGACAGAATTGCTCTGCACGCAGTGCAGGGGAATCGGGCCTCATCTCGCGGCGAGGGGGAAGTCTCATGGTTTTTCTCGAGTTGCGGCGGGAACCTGGGGTATATTCTCGAGTTACGACGGGGATGGCCCTTCCACTCACGTGTTTGTTCAGCCACGTCAGGACTCTTGCCTAGTTGCGAGACACAACTCGGGATTCTCCTCGAGGCTTGGCAAGGCAATTGGGACGCCTCTCCAGCTGAGGCGGGAGACCAAGGGTCCCTTTCCACGTGCCACAGGAATCCTGGGACTCCTATCAAGTTTCACGAGGAGTCAGGCATCGTCTCCTTTGGAGGCACTGATCTCCGCGTACCTCTGGAGTTTTCAAAGGATGTGAGGCCTCCGGTCGCGATGAGGTGGGGAACTAGGTCTTTCTCTGTGGTCTCCACAGGGGATTCAGACATCCTTTCATCTTGGGAGATGCAAGAAGAGTCTGCATTCAAGTCACTGCAGGGATATCCAGCCTTATTTCGCGTCAGGGCATCGCGGTGTCCATTCCACTTGAGGCCGCAATCTCAGGGTCCCTCTCACATACCTAGAGCTGAGAGAAGCCTCCTCTTGAGGTGCTTGTGGTAAGGTGGTATTCCTCTGGACTCGAAGCCAGGGACTAACCTCTCATCTCGAGTTGATTTTTGGCCCACGGAGCTCTTTCGTGTTGCTACAGTGACCTCAGGATCCCTCTAGCCTTGAAACAGTGTTCTTGGGGTTTTTCTGGAGTGCCATCAAGGAAATCAAGGCTCCTTTCATGTGTGATGTGCAACACGGAATTGCTCTGCACGCAGTGCAGGGGAATCGGGCCTCATCTCGCGGCGAGGGGGAAGTCTCATGGTTTTTCTCGAGTTGCGGCGGGAACCTGGGGTATATTCTCGAGTTACGACCGGGATGGCCCTTCCACCCACGTGTTTCTTCAGCGACGTCAGGACTCCTGCCTAGTTGCGAGGGACGACTCTGGATTCTCCTCGAGGCTTGTCAGGGCAATTGGGACGCCTCTCCAGCTGAGGCGGGAGACCAAGGGTCCCTTTCCAAGTGCCACAGGAATCCTGGGACTCCTATCAAGTTTCACGAGGAGTCAGGCATCGTCTCCTTTGGAGGCACTGATCTCCGCGTACCTCTGGAGTTTTCAAAGGATGTGAGGCTATCGGTCGCGATGAGGTGGGGAACTAAGTCTTTCTCTGTGCTTTCCACAGGGGATTCAGACATCCTTTCGTCCTGGGAGATGCAAGACGAGCCTGCATTGAAGTCACTGCAGGGATATCCGGCCTTATTTCGAGTCAGGGCATCGCGGTGTCCATTCCACTTGAGGCCGCAAACTCAGGGTCCCTCTCACATACCTAGAGCTGAGAGAAGCCTCCTGTTGAGGTGCTTGTGGTAAGGTGGTATTCCTCTGGAGTCGAAGCCAGGGACTAACCTCTCATCTCGAGTTGATTTTTGGCCCACGGAGCTCTTTCGTGTTGCTACAGTGACCTCAGGATCCCTCTAGCCTTGAAACAGTGTTCTTGGGGTTTCTCTGGAGTGCCATCAAGGAAATCAAGGCTCCTTTCATGTGTGATGTGCAACACGGAATTGCTCTGCACGCAGTGCAGGAGAATCGGGCCTCATCTCGCGGCGAGGGGGAAGTCTCATGGTTTTTCTCGAGTTGCGGCGGGAACCTGGGGTATATTCTCGAGTTACGACGGGGATGGCCCTTCCACCCACGTGTTTCTTCAGCGACGTCAGGACTCCTGCCTAGTTGCGAGGGACAACTCTGGATTCTCCGCAAGGCTTGGCAGAGCAATTGGGACGCCTCTCCTGCTGAGGCGGGATACCAAGGGTCCCTTTCCAAGTGCCAAAGGAATCCTGGGACTCCTATCAAGTTTCACGAGGACTCAGGCATCGTCTCCTTTGGAGGCACTGATCTCCGCGTACCTCTGGAGTTTTCAAAGGATGTGAGGCCTCCGGTCGTGATGAGGTGGGGAACTAGGTCTTTCTCTGTGGTCTCCACAGGGGATTCAGACACCCTTTCGTCTTGGGAGATGCAAGACGAGCCTGCATTCCAGTCACTGCAGGGATATCCGGCCTTATTTCGAGTCAGGGCATCGCGGTGTCCATTCCACTTGAGGCCGCAAACTCAGGGTCCCTCTCACATACCTAGAGCTGAGAGAAGCCTCCTCTTGAGGTGCTTGTGGTAAGGTGGTATTCCTCTGGAGTCGAAGCCAGGGACTAACCTCTCATCTCGAGTTGATTTTTGGTCCACGGAGCTCTTTCGTGTTGCTACAGTGACCTCAGTATCCCTCTAGCCTTGAAACAGTGTTCTTGGGGTTTCTCTGGAGTGCCATGAAGGAAATCAAGGCTCCTTTCATGTGTGATGTGCAAGACAGAATTGCTCTGCACGCAGTGCAGGGGAATCGGGCCTCATCTCGCGGCGAGGGGGAAGTCTCATGGTTTTTCTCGAGTTGCGGCGGGAACCTGGGGTATATTCTCGAGTTACGACGGGGATGGCCCTTCCACTCACGTGTTTGTTCAGCCACGTCAGGACTCTTGCCTAGTTGCGAGACACAACTCGGGATTCTCCTCGAGGCTTGGCAAGGCAATTGGGACGCCTCTCCAGCTGAGGCGGGAGACCAAGGGTCCCTTTCCACGTGCCACAGGTATCCTGGGACTCCTATCAAGTTTCACGAGGAGTCAGGCATCGTCTCCTTTGGAGGCACTGATCTCCGCGTACCTCTGGAGTTTTCAAAGGATGTGAGGCCTCCGGTCGCGATGAGGTGGGAAACTAGGTGTTTCTCTGTGGTCTCCACAGGGGATTCAGACATCCTTTCATCTTGGGAGATGCAAGACGAGCCTGCATTCAAGTCACTGCAGGGATATCCAGCCTTATTTCGCGTCAGGGCATCGCGGTGTCCATTCCACTTGAGGCCGCAAACTCAGGGTCCCTCTCACATACCTAGAGCTGAGAGAAGCCTCCTCTTGACGTGCTTGTGGTAAGGTGGTATTCCTCTGGAGTCGAAGCCAGGGACTAACCTCTCATCTCGAGTTGATTTTTGGTCCACGGAGCTCTTTCGTGTTGCTACAGTGACCTCAGGATCCCTCTATCCTTGAAACAGTGTTCTTGGGGTTTCTCTGGAGTGCCATGAAGGAAATCAAGGCTCCTTTCATGTGTGATGTGCAACACGGAATTGCTCTGCACGCAGTGCAGGGGAATCGGGCCTCATCTCGCGGCGAGGGGGAAGTCTCATGGTTTTTCTCGAGTTGCGGCGGGAACCTGGGGTATATTCTCGAGTTACGACGGGGATGGCCCTTCCACCCACGTGTTTCTTCAGCGACGTCAGGACTCCTGCCTAGTTGCAAGGGACAACTCTGGATTCTCCTCGAGGCTTGGCAGGGCAATTGGGACGCCTCTCCAGCTGAGGCGGGAGACCAAGTGTCCCTTTCCAAGTGCCACAGGAATCCTGGGACTCCTATCAAGTTTCACGAGGAGTCAGGCATCGTCTCCTTTGGAGGCACTGATCTCCACGTATCTCTGGAGTTTTCAAAGGATGTGAGGCCTCCGGTCGCGATGAGGTGGGGAACTAGGTGTTTCTCTCTGGTCTCCACAGGGGATTCAGACATCCTTTCTTCTTGGGAGATGCAAGACGAGCCTGCATTCAAGTCACTGGAGGGATATCCGGCCTTATTTCGAGTCAGGGCATCGCGGTGTCCATTCCACTTGAGGCCGCAAACTCAGGATCCCTCTCACATACCTAGAGCTGAGAGAAGCCTCCTCTTGAGGTGCTTGTGGTAAGGTGGTATTCCTCAGGAGTCGAAGCCAGGGACTAACCTCTCATCTCGTGTTGATTCTTGGTCCACGGAGCTCTTTCGTGTTGCTACAGTGACCTCAGGATCCCTCTAGCCTTGAAACAGTGTTCTTGGGGTTTCTCTGGAGTGCCATCAAGGAAATCAAGGCTCCTTTCATGTGTGATGTGCAAGACGGAATTGCTCTGCACGCAGTGCAGGGGAATCGGGCCTCATCTCGCGGCGAGGGGGAAGTCTCATGGTTTTTCTCGAGTTGCGGCGGGAACCTGGGGTATATTCTCGAGTTACGACGGGGATGGCCCTTCCACACACGTTTGTGTTCAGCCATGTCAGGACTCCTGCCTAGTTGCGAGGGACAACTCGGGATTCCCCTCGAGGCTTGGCAGGGCAATTGGGACGCCTCTCCAGCTGAGACGGGAGACCAAGGGTCCCTTTCCACGTGCCACAGGAATCCTGGGTTTGCTGTCAAGTTTCACGAGGAGTCAGGCATCGTCTCCTTTGGAGGCACTGATCTCCGCATACCTCTGGAGTTTTCAAAGGATTTGAGGCCTCCTGTCGCGATGAGGTGGGGAACTAGGTCTTTCTCTGTGGTCTCCACAGGGGATTCAGACACCCTTTCGTCTTGGGAGATGCAAGACGAGCCTGCATTCCAGTCACTGCAGGGATATCCGGCCTTATTTGGAGTCAGGGCATCGCGGTGTCCATTCCACTTGAGGCCGCAAACTCAGGGTCCCTCTCACATACCTAGAGCTGAGAGAAGCCTCCTCTTGAGGTGCTTGTGGTAAGGTGGTATTCCTCTGGAGTCCAAGCCAGGGACTAACCTCTCATCTCGAGTTGATTTTTGGTCCACGGAGCTCTTTCGTGTTGCTACAGTGACCTCAGGATCCCTCTAGCCTTGAAACAGTGTTCTTGGGGTTTCTCTGGAGTGCCAGGAAGGAAATCAAGTCTCCTTTCATGTGTGATGTGCAACACGGAATTGCTCTGCACGCAGTGCAGGGGAATCGGGCCTCATCTCGCGGCGAGGGGGAAGTCTCATGGTTTCTCTCGAGTTGCGGCGGGAACCTGGGGTATATTCTCGAGTTACGACGGGGATGGCCCTTCCACACACGTGTTTGTTCAGCCACGTCAGGACTCTTGCCTAGTTGCGAGACACAACTCGGGATTCTCCTCGAGGCTTGGCAAGGCAATTGGGACGCCTCTCCAGCTGAGGCGGGAGACCAAGGGTCCCTTTCCAAGTGCCACAGGAATCCTGGGACTCCTATCAAGTTTCACGAGGAGTCAGGCATCGTCTCCATTGGAGGCACTGATCTCCGCGTACCTCTGGAGTTTTCAAAGGATGTGAGGCCTCCGGTCGCGATGAGGTGGGGAACTAGGTCTTTCTCTGTGGTCTCCACAGGGGATTCAGACACCATTTCGTCTTGGGAGATGCAAGACGAGCCTGCATTCAAGTCACTGCAGGGATATCCGGCCTTATTTCGAGTCAGGGCATCGCGGTGTCCATTCCACTTGAGGCCGCAAACTCAGGGTCCCTCTCACATACCTAGAGCTGAGAGAAGCCTCCTCTTGAGGTGCTTGTGGTAAGGTGGTATTCCTCAGGAGTCGAAGCCAGGGACTAACCTCTCATCTCGTGTTGATTCTTGGTCCACGGAGCTCTTTCGTGTTGCTACAGTGACCTCAGGATCCCTCTAGCCTTGAAACAGTGTTCTTGGGGTTTCTCTGGAGTGCCATCAAGGAAATCAAGGCTCCTTTCATGTGTGATGTGCAACACGGAATTGCTCTGCACGCAGTGCACGGGAATCGGGCCTCATCTCGCGGCGAGGGGGAAGTCTCATGGTTTTTCTCGAGTTGCGGCGGGAACCTGGGGTATATTCTCGAGTTACGACGGGGATGGCCCTTCCACCCACGTGTTTGTTCAGCCACGTCAGGACTCCTGCCTAGTTGCGAGGGACAACTCGGGATTCTCCTCGAGGCTTGGCAGGGCAGTTGGAACGCCTCTCCAGCTGAGGCGGGAGACCAAGGGTCCCTTTCCACGTGCCACAGGAATCCTGGGACTCCTATCAAGTTTCACGAGGAGTCAGGCATCCTCTCCTTTGGAGGCACTGATCTCCACGTATCTCTGGAGTTTTCAAAGGATGTGAGGCCTCCGGTCGCGATGAGGTGGGGAACTGGGTGTTTCTCTGTGGTCTCCACAGGGGATTCAGACATCCTTTCATCTTGGGAGATGCAAGACGAGCCTGCATTCCAGTCACTGCAGGGATATCCGGCCTTATTTCGAGTCAGGGCATCGCGGTGTCCATTCCACTTGAGGCCGCAAACTCAGGGTCCCTCTCACATACCTAGAGCTGAGAGAAGCCTCCTCTTGAGGTGCTTGTGGTAAGGTGGTATTCCTCTGGAGTCGAAGCCAGGGACTAACCTCTCATCTCGAGTTGATTTTTGGTCCACGGAGCTCTTTCGTGTTGCTACAGTGACCTCAGGATCCCTCTAGCCTTGAAACAGTGTTCTTGGGGTTTCTCTGGAGTGCCAGGAAGGAAATCAAGTCTCCTTTCATGTGTGATGTGCAACACGGAATTGCTCTGCACGCAGTGCAGGGGAATCGGGCCTCATCTCGCGGCGAGGGGGAAGTCTCATGGTTTTTCTCGAGTTGCGGCGGGAACCTGGGGTATATTCTCGAGTTACGACGGGGATGGCCCTTCCACACACGTGTTTGTTCAGCCACGTCAGGACTCTTGCCTAGTTGCGAGACACAACTCGGGATTCTCCTCGAGGCTTGGCAAGGCAATTGGGACGCCTCTCCAGCTGAGGCGGGAGACCAAGTGTCCCTTTCCAAGTGCCACAGGAATCCTGGGACTCCTATCAAGTTTCACGAGGAGTCAGGCATCTTCTCCATTGGAGGCACTGATCTCCGCGTACCTCTGGAGTTTTCAAAGGATGTGAGGCCTCCGGTCGCGATGAGGTGGGGAACTAGGTCTTTCTCTGTGGTCTCCCCAGGGGATTCAGACACCATTTCGTCTTGGGAGATGCAAGACGAGCCTGCATTCAAGTCACTGCAGGGATATCCAGCCTTATTTCGCGTCAGGGCATCGTGGTGTCCATTCCACTTGAGGCCGCAAACTCAGGGTCCCTCTCACATACCTAGAGCTGAGAGAAGCCTCCTCTTGAGGTGCTTGTGGTAAGGTGGTATTCCTCTGGAGTCGAAGCCAGGGACTAACCTCTCATCTCGAGTTGATTTTTGGCCCACGGAGCTCTTTCGTGTTGCTACAGTGACCCCAGGATCCCTCTAGCCTTGAAACAGTGTTCTTGGGGTTTCTCTGGAGTGCCATCAAGGAAATCAAGGCTCCTTTCATGTGTGATGTGCAACACAGAATTGCTCTGCACGCAGTGCAGGGGAATCGGGCCTCATCTCGCGGCGAGGGGGAAGTCTCATGGTTTTTCTCAAGTTGCGGCGGGAACCTGGGGTATATTCTCGAGTTACGACGGGGATGGCCCTTCTACCCACGTGTTTCTTCAGCGACGTCAGGACTCCTGCCTAGTTGCGAGGGACAACTCTGGATTCTCCTCGAGGCTTGGCAGGGCAATTGGGACGCCTCTCCCGCAGAGGCGGGAGACCAAGGGTCCCTTTCCAAGTGCCACAGGAATCCTGGGACTCCTATCAAGTTTCACGAGGAGTCAGGCATCGTCTCCTTTGGAGGCACTGATCTCCGCGTACCTCTGGAGTTTTCAAAGGATGTAAGGTTATCGGACGCGATGAGGTGGGAAACTAAGTCTTTCTCTGTGCTTTCCACAGGGGATTCAGACATCCTTTCGTCCTGGGAGATGCAAGACGAGCCTGCATTGAAGTCACTGCAGGGATATCCGGCCTTATTTCGAGTCAGGGCATCGCGGTGTCCATTCCACTTGAGGCCGCACACTCAGGGACCCTCTCACATACCTAGAGCTGAGAGAAGCCTCCTCTTGAGGTGCTTGTGGTAAGGTGGTATTCCTCTGGAGACGAATCCAGGGACTAACTTCTCTTTTCGAGTTGATTTTTGGTCCACAGAGTTCTTTCGTGTTGCTACAGTGACCTCAGGATCCCTCTAGCCTTGAAACAGTGTTCTTGGGGTTTCTCTGGAGTGCCATCAAGGAAATCAAGGCTCCTTTCATGTGTGATGTGCAAGACGGAATTGCTCTGCACGCAGTACAGGGGAATCGGGCCTCATCTCGCATCGAGGGGGAAGTCTCATGGTTTTTCTCGAGTTGCGGCGGGAACCTGGGGTATATTCTCGAGTTACGACGGGGATGGCCCTTCCACCCACGTGTTTGTTCAGCCACGTCAGGGCTCCTGCCTAGTTGCGAGGGACAACTCGGGATTCTCCTCGAGGCTTGGCAGGGCAATTGGAACGCCTCTCCAGCTGAGGCGGGAGACCAAGGGTCCCTTTCCACGTGCCACAAGAATCCTGGGACTCCTATCAAGTTTCACGAGGAGTCAGGCATCGTCTCCTTTGGAGGCACTGATCTCCGCGTACCTCTGGAGTTTTCAAAGGATGTGAGGTCTCCGGTCGCGATGAGGTGGGGAACTAGGTCTTTCTCTGTGGTCTCCACAGGGGATTCAGACATCCTTTCGTCTTGGGAGATGCAAGACGAGCCTGCATTCAAGTCACTGCAGGGATATCCGGCCTTATTTCGAGTCAGGGCATCGCGGTGTCCATTCCACTTGAGGCCGCAAACTCAGGGTCCCTCTCACATACCTAGAGCTGAGAGAAGCCTCCTCTTGAGGTGCTTGTGGTAAGGTGGTATTCCTCAGGAGTCGAAGCCAGGGACTAACCTCTCATCTCGTGTTGATTCTTGGTCCACGGAGCTCTTTCGT
Source organism: Cervus elaphus (assembly GCF_910594005.1). NCBI lineage: Eukaryota > Metazoa > Chordata > Mammalia > Artiodactyla > Cervidae > Cervus > Cervus elaphus. The sequence goes on along the minus strand of NW_025316710.1, from coordinate 398,707 downwards.
GTTGCTACAGTGACCTCAGGATCCCTCTAGCCTTGAAACAGTGTTCTTGGGGTTTCTCTGGGGTGCCATCAAGGAAATCAAGGCTCCTTTCATGTGTGATGTGCAAGACAGAATTGCTCTGCACGCAGTGCAGGGGAATCGGGCCTCATCTCGCGGCGAGGGGGAAGTCTCATGGTTTTTCTCGAGTTGCGGTGGGAACCTGGGGTATATTCTCGAGTTACGACGGGGATGGCCCTTCCACCCACGTGTTTCTTCAGCGACGTCAGGACTCCTGCCTAGTTGCGAGGGACAACTCTGGATTCTCCTCGAGGCTTGGCAGGGCAATTGGGACGCCTCTCCAGCTGAGGCGGGAAACCAAGTGTCCCTTTTCAAGTGCCACAGGAATCCAGGGACTCCTATCAAGTTTCACGAGGAGTCAGGCATCGTCTCCTTTGGAGGAACTGATCTCCGCGTACCTCTGCAGTTTTCAAAGGATGTGAGGCTATCGGTCGCGATGAGGTGGGGAACTAAGTCTTTCTCTGTGCTTTCCAAGGGGATTCAGACATCCTTTCGTCCTGGGAGATGCAAGACGAGCCTGCATTGAAGTCACTGCAGGGATATCCGGCCTTATTTCGAGTCAGGGCATCGCGGTGTCCATTCCACTTGAGGCCGCAAACTCAGGGTCCCTCTCACATACCTAGAGCTGAGAGAAGCCTCCTCTTGAGGTGCTTGTGGTAAGGTGGTATTCCTCAGGAGTCGAAGCCAGGGACTAACCTCTCATCTCGTGTTGATTCTTGGTCCATGGAGCTCTTTCGTGTTGCTACAGTGACCTCAGGATCCCTCTAGCCTTGAAACAGTGTTCTAGGGGTTTCTCTGGGGTGCCATCAAGGAAATCAAGGCTCCTTTCATGTGTGATGTGCAAGACAGAATTGCTCTGCACGCAGTGCAGGGGAATCGGGCCTCATCTCGCGGCGAGGGGGAAGTCTCATGGTTTTTCTCGAGTTGCGGCGGGAACCTGGGGTATATTCTCGAGTTACGACGGGGATGGCCCTTCCACTCATGTGTTTCCTCAGCGACGTCAGGACTCCTGCCTAGTTGCGAGGGACAACTCGGGATTCTCCTCGAGGCTTGGCAGGGCAATTGGGACGCCTCTCCAGCTGAGGCGGGAGACCAAGTGTCCCTTTTCAAGTGCCACAGGAATCCAGGGACTCCTATAAAGTTTCACGAGGAGTCAGGCATCGTCTCCTTTGGAGGCACTGATCTCCGCGTACCTCTTGAGTTTTCAAAGGATGTGAGGCCTCCGGTCGCGATGAGGTGGGGAACTAGGTGTTTCTCTGTGGTCTCCACAGGGGATTCAGACATCCTTTCTTCTTGGGAGATGCAAGACGAGCCTGCATTCAAGTCACTGCAGGGATATCCGGCCTTATTTCGACTCAGGGCATCGCGGTGTCCATTCCACTTGAGGCCGCAAACTCAGGATCCCTCTCACATACCTAGAGCTGAGAGAAGCCTCCTCTTGAGGTGCTTGTGGTAAGGTGGTATTCCTCTGGAGTCGAAGCCAGGGACTAACCTCTCATCTCGTGTTGATTCTTGGTCCACGGAGCTCTTTCGTGTTGCTACAGTGACCTCAGGATCCCTCTAGCCTTGAAACAGTGTTCTTGGGGTTTCTCTGGAGTGCCATCAAGGAAATCAAGGCTCCTTTCATGTGTGATGTGCAACACGGAATTGCTCTGCACTCAGTGCAGGGGAATCGGGCCTCATCTCGCGGCGAGGGGGAAGTCTCATGGTTTTTCTCGAGTTGCGGCGGGAACCTGGGGTATATTCTCGAGTTACGACGGGGATGGCCCTTCCACACACGTGTTTGTTCAGCCACGTCAGGACTCTTGCCTAGTTGCGAGACACAACTCGGGATACTCCTCGAGGCTTGGCAAGGCAATTGGGACGCCTCTCCAGCTGAGACGTGAGACCAAGGGTCCCTTTCCACGTGCCACAGGAATCCTGGGACTCCTATCAAGTTTCACGAGGAGTCAGGCATCGTCTCCTTTGGAGGCACTGATCTCCGTGAACCTCTGGAATTTTCAAAGGATGTGAGGCCTCCGGTCGCGATGAGGTGGGGAACTAGGTCTTTCTCTGTGGTCTCCACAGGGGATTCAGACATCCTTTCATCTTGGGAGATGCAAGACGAGCCTGCATTCAAGTCACTGCAGGGATATCCAGCCTTATTTCGCGTCAGGGCATCGCAGTGTCCATTCCACTTGAGGCCGCAAACTCAGGGTCCCTCTCACATACCTAGAGCTGAGAGAAGCCTCCTCTTGAGGTGCTTGTGGTAAGGTGGTATTCCTCTGGAGTCCAAGCCAGGGACAAACCTCTCATGTCGAGTTGATTTTTGGCCCACGGAGCTCTTTCGTGTTGCTACAGTGACCTCAGGATCCCTCTAGCCTTGAAACAGTGTTCTTGGGGTTTCTCTGGAGTGCCATCAAGGAAATCAAGGCTCCTTTCATGTGTGATGTGCAAGACGGAATTGCTCTGCACGCAGTACAGGGGAATCGGGCCTCATCTCGCATCGAGGGGGAAGTCTCATGGTTTTTCTCGAGTTGCGGCGGGAACCTGGGGTATATTCTCGAGTTACGACGGGGATGGCCCTTCCACACACGTGTTTCTTCAGCGACGTCAGGACTCCTGCCTAGTTGCGAGGGACAACTCTGGATTCTCCTCGAGGCTTGGCAGGGCAATTGGGACGCCTCTCCAGCTGAGGCGGGAGACTAAGTGTCCCTTTCCAAGTGCCACAGGAATCCTGGGACTCCTATCAAGTTTCACGAGGAGTCAGGCATCATCTCCTTTGGAGGCACTGATCTCCGCGTACCTCTGGAGTTTTCAAAGGATGTGAGGCCTCCGGTCGCGATGAGGTGGGGAACTATGTCTTTCTCTGTGGTCTCCCCAGGGGATTCAGACATCCTTTCGTCTTGGGAGATGCAAGACGAGCCTGCATTCAAGTCACTGCAGGGATATCCAGCCTTATTTCGCGTCAGGGCATCGTGGTGTCCATTCCACTTGAGGCCGCAAACTCAGGGTCCCTCTCACATACCTAGAGCTGAGAGAAGCCTCCTCTTGAGGTGCTTGTGGTAAGGTGGTATTCCTCTGGAGTCGAAGCCAGGGACTAACCTCTCATCTCGAGTTGATTTTTGGCCCACGGAGCTCTTTCGTGTTGCTACAGTGACCCCAGGATCCCTCTAGCCTTGAAACAGTGTTCTTGGGGTTTCTCTGGAGTGCCATCAAGGAAATCAAGGCTCCTTTCATGTGTGATGTGCAACACAGAATTGCTCTGCACGCAGTGCAGGGGAATCGGGCCTCATCTCGCGGCGAGGGGGAAGTCTCATGGTTTTTCTCAAGTTGCGGCGGGAACCTGGGGTATATTCTCGAGTTACGACGGGGATGGCCCTTCTACCCACGTGTTTCTTCAGCGACGTCAGGACTCCTGCCTAGTTGCGAGGGACAACTCTGGATTCTCCTCGAGGCTTGGCAGGGCAATTGGGACGCCTCTCCCGCAGAGGCGGGAGACCAAGGGTCCCTTTCCAAGTGCCACAGGAATCCTGGGACTCCTATCAAGTTTCACGAGGAGTCAGGCATCGTCTCCTTTGGAGGCACTGATCTCCGCGTACCTCTGGAGTTTTCAAAGGATGTAAGGTTATCGGACGCGATGAGGTGGGTAACTAAGTCTTTCTCTGTGCTTTCCACAGGGGATTCAGACATCCTTTCGTCCTGGGAGATGCAAGACGAGCCTGCATTGAAGTCACTGCAGGGATATCCGGCCTTATTTCGAGTCAGGGCATCGCGGTGTCCATTCCACTTGAGGCCGCACACTCAGGGACCCTCTCACATACCTAGAGCTGAGAGAAGCCTCCTCTTGAGGTGCTTGTGGTAAGGTGGTATTCCTCTGGAGACGAATCCAGGGACTAACTTCTCTTTTCGAGTTGATTTTTGGTCCACAGAGTTCTTTCGTGTTGCTACAGTGACCTCAGGATCCCTCTAGCCTTGAAACAGTGTTCTTGGGGTTTCTCTGGAGTGCCATCAAGGAAATCAAGGCTCCTTTCATGTGTGATGTGCAAGACGGAATTGCTCTGCACGCAGTACAGGGGAATCGGGCCTCATCTCGCATTGAAGGGGAAGTCTCATGGTTTTTCTCGAGTTGCGGCGGGAACCTGGGGTATATTCTCGAGTTACGACGGGGATGGCCCTTCCACCCACGTGTTTGTTCAGCCACGTCAGGGCTCCTGCCTAGTTGCGAGGGACAACTCGGGATTCTCCTCGAGGCTTGGCAGGGCAATTGGAACGCCTCTCCAGCTGAGGCGGGAGACCAAGGGTCCCTTTCCACGTGCCACAAGAATCCTGGGACTCCTATCAAGTTTCACGAGGAGTCAGGCATCGTCTCCTTTGGAGGCACTGATCTCCGCGTACCTCTGGAGTTTTCAAAGGATGTGAGGCCTCCGGTCGCGATGAGGTGGGGAACTAGGTCTTTCTCTGTGGTCTCCACAGGGGATTCAGACATCCTTTCTTCTTGGGAGATGCAAGACGAGCCTGCATTCAAGTCACTGCAGGGATATCCGGCCTTATTTCGAGTCAGGGCATCGCGGTGTCCATTCCACTTGAGGCCGCAAACTCAGGGTCCCTCTCACATACCTAGAGCTGAGAGAAGCCTCCTCTTGAGGTGCTTGTGGTAAGGTGGTATTCCTCAGGAGTCGAAGCCAGGGACTAACCTCTCATCTCGTGTTGATTCTTGGTCCACGGAGCTCTTTCGTGTTGCTACAGTGACCTCAGGATCCCTCTAGCCTTGAAACAGTGTTCTTGGGGTTTCTCTGGGGTGCCATCAAGGAAATCAAGGCTCCTTTCATGTGTGATGTGCAAGACAGAATTGCTCTGCACGCAGTGCAGGGGAATCGGGCCTCATCTCGCGGCGAGGGGGAAGTCTCATGGTTTTTCTCGAGTTGCGGTGGGAACCTGGGGTATATTCTCGAGTTACGACGGGGATGGCCCTTCCACCCACGTGTTTCTTCAGCGACGTCAGGACTCCTGCCTAGTTGCGAGGGACAACTCTGGATTCTCCTCGAGGCTTGGCAGGGCAATTGGGACGCCTCTCCAGCTGAGGCGGGAAACCAAGTGTCCCTTTTCAAGTGCCACAGGAATCCAGGGACTCCTATCAAGTTTCACGAGGAGTCAGACATCGTCTCCTTTGGAGGAACTGATCTCCGCGTACCTCTGCAGTTTTCAAAGGATGTGAGGCTATCGGTCTCGATGAGGTGGGGAACTAAGTCTTTCTCTGTGCTTTCCACAGGGGATTCAGACATCCTTTCTTCTTGGGAGATGCAAGACGAGCCTGCATTGAAGTCACTGCAGGGATATCCGGCCTTATTTCGCATCAGGGCATCGCGGTGTCCATTCCACTTGAGGCCGCAAACTCAGGGTCCCTCTCACATACCTAGAGCTGAGAGAAGCCTCCTCTTGAGGTGCTTGTGGTAAGGTGGTATTCCTCTGGAGTCGAAGCCAGGGACTAAGCTCTCATCTCGAGTTGATTTTTGGCCCACGGAGCTCTTTCGTGTTGCTACAGTGACCCCAGGATCCCTCTAGCCTTGAAACAGTGTTCTTGGGGTTTCTCTGGAGTGCCATCAAGGAAATCAAGGCTCCTTTCATGTGTGATGTGCAACACAGAATTGCTCTGCACGCAGTGCAGGGGAATCGGGCCTCATCTCGCGGCGAGGGGGAAGTCTCATGGTTTTTCTCAAGTTGCGGCGGGAACCTGGGGTATATTCTCGAGTTACGACGGGGATGGCCCTTCTACCCACGTGTTTCTTCAGCGACGTCAGGACTCCTGCCTAGTTGCGAGGGACAACTCTGGATTCTCCTCGAGGTTTGGCAGGGCAATTGGGACGCCTCTCCCGCAGAGGCGGGAGACCAAGGGTCCCTTTCCAAGTGCCACAGGAATCCTGGGACTCCTATCAAGTTTCACGAGGAGTCAGGCATCGTCTCCTTTGGAGGCACTGATCTCCGCGTACCTCTGGAGTTTTCAAAGGATGTAAGGTTATCGGACGCGATGAGGTGGGAAACTAAGTCTTTCTCTGTGCTTTCCACAGGGGATTCAGACATCCTTTCGTCCTGGGAGATGCCAGACGAGCCTGCATTGAAGTCACTGCAGGGATATCCGGCCTTATTTCGAGTCAGGGCATCGCGGTGTCCATTCCACTTGAGGCCGCACACTCAGGGACCCTCTCACATACCTAGAGCTGAGAGAAGCCTCCTCTTGAGGTGCTTGTGGTAAGGTGGTATTCCTCTGGAGACGAATCCAGGGACTAACTTCTCTTTTCGAGTTGATTTTTGGTCCACAGAGTTCTTTCGTGTTGCTACAGTGACCTCAGGATCCCTCTAGCCTTGAAACAGTGTTCTTGGGGTTTCTCTGGAGTGCCATCAAGGAAATCAAGGCTCCTTTCATGTGTGATGTGCAAGACGGAATTGCTCTGCACGCAGTACAGGGGAATCGGGCCTCATCTCGCATCGAAGGGGAAGTCTCATGGTTTTTCTCGAGTTGCGGCGGGAACCTGGGGTATATTCTCGAGTTACGACGGGGATGGCCCTTCCACCCACGTGTTTGTTCAGCCACGTCAGGGCTCCTGCCTAGTTGCGAGGGACAACTCGGGATTCTCCTCGAGGCTTGGCAGGGCAATTGGAACGCCTCTCCAGCTGAGGCGGGAGACCAAGGGTCCCTTTCCACGTGCCACAAGAATCCTGGGACTCCTATCAAGTTTCACGAGGAGTCAGGCATCGTCTCCTTTGGAGGCACTGATCTCCGCGTACCTCTGGAGTTTTCAAAGGATGTGAGGCCTCCGGTCGCGATGAGGTGGGGAACTAGGTCTTTCTCTGTGGTCTCCACAGGGGATTCAGACATCCTTTCTTCTTGGGAGATGCAAGACGAGCCTGCATTCAAGTCACTGCAGGGATATCCGGCCTTATTTCGAGTCAGGGCATCGCGGTGTCCATTCCACTTGAGGCCGCAAACTCAGGGTCCCTCTCACATACCTAGAGCTGAGAGAAGCCTCCTCTTGAGGTGCTTGTGGTAAGGTGGTATTCCTCAGGAGTCGAAGCCAGGGACTAACCTCTCATCTCGTGTTGATTCTTGGTCCACGGAGCTCTTTCGTGTTGCTACAGTGACCTCAGGATCCCTCTAGCCTTGAAACAGTGTTCTTGGGGTTTCTCTGGGGTGCCATCAAGGAAATCAAGGCTCCTTTCATGTGTGATGTGCAAGACAGAATTGCTCTGCACGCAGTGCAGGGGAATCGGGCCTCATCTCGCGGCGAGGGGGAAGTCTCATGGTTTTTCTCGAGTTGCGGTGGGAACCTGGGGTATATTCTCGAGTTACGACGGGGATGGCCCTTCCACCCACGTGTTTCTTCAGCGACGTCAGGACTCCTGCCTAGTTGCGAGGGACAACTCTGGATTCTCCTCGAGGCTTGGCAGGGCAATTGGGACGCCTCTCCAGCTGAGGCGGGAAACCAAGTGTCCCTTTTCAAGTGCCACAGGAATCCAGGGACTCCTATCAAGTTTCACGAGGAGTCAGGCATCGTCTCCTTTGGCGGAACTGATCTCCGCGTACCTCTGCAGTTTTCAAAGGATGTGAGGCTATCGGTCGCGATGAGGTGGGGAACTAAGTCTTTCTCTGTGCTTTCCACAGGGGATTCAGACATCCTTTCTTCTTGGGAGATGCAAGACGAGCCTGCATTGAAGTCACTGCAGGGATATCCGGCCTTATTTCGAGTCAGGGCATCGCGGTGTCCATTCCACTTGAGGCCGCAAACTCAGGGTCCCTCTCACATACCTAGAGCTGAGAGAAGCCTCCTCTTGAGGTGCTTGTGGTAAGGTGGTATTCCTCTGGAGTCGAAGCCAGGGACTAACCTCTCATCTCGAGTTGATTTTTGGCCCACGGAGCTCTTTCGTGTTGCTACAGTGACCCCAGGATCCCTCTAGCCTTGAAACAGTGTTCTTGGGGTTTCTCTGGAGTGCCATCAAGGAAATCAAGGCTCCTTTCATGTGTGATGTGCAACACAGAATTGCTCTGCACGCAGTGCAGGGGAATCGGGCCTCATCTCGCGGCGAGGGGGAAGTCTCATGGTTTTTCTCAAGTTGCGGCGGGAACCTGGGGTATATTCTCGAGTTACGACGGGGATGGCCCTTCTACCCACGTGTTTCTTCAGCGACGTCAGGACTCCTGCCTAGTTGCGAGGGACAACTCTGGATTCTCCCCGAGGCTTGGCAGGGCAATTGGGACGCCTCTCCCGCAGAGGCGGGAGACCAAGGGTCCCTTTCCAAGTGCCACAGGAATCCTGGGACTCCTATCAAGTTTCACGAGGAGTCAGGCATCGTCTCCTTTGGAGGCACTGATCTCCGCGTACCTCTGGAGTTTTCAAAGGATGTAAGGTTATCGGACGCGATGAGGTGGGAAACTAAGTCTTTCTCTGTGCTTTCCACAGGGGATTCAGACATCCTTTCGTCCTGGGAGATGCAAGACGAGCCTGTATTGAAGTCACTGCAGGGATATCCGGCCTTATTTCGAGTCAGGGCATCGCGGTGTCCATTCCACTTGAGGCCGCACACTCAGGGACCCTCTCACATACCTAGAGCTGAGAGAAGCCTCCTCTTGAGGTGCTTGTGGTAAGGTGGTATTCCTCTGGAGACGAATCCAGGGACTAACTTCTCTTTTCGAGTTGATTTTTGGTCCACAGAGTTCTTTCGTGTTGCTACAGTGACCTCAGGATCCCTCTAGCCTTGAAACAGTGTTCTTGGGGTTTCTCTGGAGTGCCATCAAGGAAATCAAGGCTCCTTTCATGTGTGATGTGCAAGACGGAATTGCTCTGCACGCAGTACAGGGGAATCGGGCCTCATCTCGCATCGAGGGGGAAGTCTCATGGTTTTTCTCGAGTTGCGGCGGGAACCTGGGGTATATTCTCGAGTTACGACGGGGATGGCCCTTCCACCCACGTGTTTGTTCAGCCACGTCAGGGCTCCTGCCTAGTTGCGAGGGACAACTCGGGATTCTCCTCGAGGCTTGGCAGGGCAATTGGAACGCCTCTCCAGCTGAGGCGGGAGACCAAGGGTCCCTTTCCACGTGCCACAAGAATCCTGGGACTCCTATCAAGTTTCACGAGGAGTCAGGCATCGTCTCCTTTGGAGGCACTGATCTCCGCGTACCTCTGGAGTTTTCAAAGGATGTGAGGCCTCCGGTCGCGATGAGGTGGGGAACTAGGTCTTTCTCTGTGGTCTCCACAGGGGATTCAGACATCCTTTCTTCTTGGGAGATGCAAGACGAGCCTGCATTCAAGTCACTGCAGGGATATCCGGCCTTATTTCGAGTCAGGGCATCGCGGTGTCCATTCCACTTGAGGCCGCAAACTCAGGGTCCCTCTCACATACCTAGAGCTGAGAGAAGCCTCCTCTTGAGGTGCTTGTGGTAAGGTGGTATTCCTCAGGAGTCGAAGCCAGGGACTAACCTCTCATCTCGTGTTGATTCTTGGTCCACGGAGCTCTTTCGTGTTGCTACAGTGACCTCAGGATCCCTCTAGCCTTGAAACAGTGTTCTTGGGGTTTCTCTGGAGTGCCATCAAGGAAATCAAGGCTCCTTTCATGTGTGATGTGCAAGACAGAATTGCTCTGCACGCAGTGCAGGGGAATCGGGCCTCATCTCGCGGCGAGGGGGAAGTCTCATGGTTTTTCTCGAGTTGCGGTGGGAACCTGGGGTATATTCTCGAGTTACGACGGGGATGGCCCTTCCACCCACGTGTTTCTTCAGCGACGTCAGGACTCCTGCCTAGTTGCGAGGGACAACTCTGGATTCTCCTCGAGGCTTGGCAGGGCAATTGGGACGCCTCTCCAGCTGAGGCGGGAAACCAAGTGTCCCTTTTCAAGTGCCACAGGAATCCAGGGACTCCTATCAAGTTTCACGAGGAGTCAGGCATCGTCTCCTTTGGAGGAACTGATCTCCGCGTACCTCTGCAGTTTTCAAAGGATGTGAGGCTATCGGTCGCGATGAGGTGGGGAACTAAGTCTTTCTCTGTGCTTTCCACAGGGGATTCAGACATCCTTTCGTCCTGGGAGATGCAAGACGAGCCTGCATTGAAGTCACTGCAGGGATATCCGGCCTTATTTCGAGTCAGGGCATCGCGGTGTCCATTCCACTTGAGGCCGCAAACTCAGGGTCCCTCTCACATACCTAGAGCTGAGAGAAGCCTCCTCTTGAGGTGCTTGTGGTAAGGTGGTATTCCTCAGGAGTCGAAGCCAGGGACTAACCTCTCATCTCGTGTTGATTCTTGGTCCATGGAGCTCTTTCGTGTTGCTACAGTGACCTCAGGATCCCTCGAGCCTTGAAACAGTGTTCTAGGGGTTTCTCTGGGGTGCCATCAAGGAAATCAAGGCTCCTTTCATGTGTGATGTGCAAGACAGAATTGCTCTGCACGCAGTGCAGGGGAATCGGGCCTCATCTCGCGGCGAGGGGGAAGTCTCATGGTTTTTCTCGAGTTGCGGCGGGAACCTGGGGTATATTCTCGAGTTACGACGGGGATGGCCCTTCCACTCACGTGTTTCCTCAGCGACGTCAGGACTCCTGCCTAGTTGCGAGGGACAACTCTGGATTCTCCTCGAGGCTTGGCAGGGCAATTGGGACGCCTCTCCAGCTGAGGCGGGAGACCAAGTGTCCCTTTTCAAGTGCCACAGGAATCCAGGGACTCCTATAAAGTTTCACGAGGAGTCAGGCATCGTCTCCTTTGGAGGCACTGATCTCCGCGTACCTCTTGAGTTTTCAAAGGATGTGAGGCCTCTGGTCGCGATGAGGTGGGGAACTAGGTGTTTCTCTGTGGTCTCCACAGGGGATTCAGACATCCTTTCTTCTTGGGAGATGCAAGACGAGCCTGCATTCAAGTCACTGCAGGGATATCCGGCCTTATTTCGACTCAGGGCATCGCGGTGTCCATTCCACTTGAGGCCGCAAACTCAGGATCCCTCTCACATACCTAGAGCTGAGAGAAGCCTCCTCTTGAGGTGCTTGTGGTAAGGTGGTATTCCTCTGGAGTCGAAGCCAGGGACTAACCTCTCATCTCGTGTTGATTCTTGGTCCACGGAGCTCTTTCGTGTTGCTACAGTGACCTCAGGATCCCTCTAGCCTTGAAACAGTGTTCTTGGGGTTTCTCTGGAGTGCCATCAAGGAAATCAAGGCTCCTTTCATGTGTGATGTGCAACACGGAATTGCTCTGCACTCAGTGCAGGGGAATCGGGCCTCATCTCGCGGCGAGGGGGAAGTCTCATGGTTTTTCTCGAGTTGCGGCGGGAACCTGGGGTATATTCTCGAGTTACGACGGGGATGGCCCTTCCACACACGTGTTTGTTCAGCCACGTCAGGACTCCTGCCTAGTTGCGAGACACAACTCGGGATTCTCCTCGAGGCTTGGCAAGGCAATTGGGACGCCTCTCCAGCTGAGACGTGAGACCAAGGGTCCCTTTCCACGTGCCACAGGAATCCTGGGACTCCTATCAAGTTTCACAAGGAGTCAGGCATCGTCTCCTTTGGAGGCACTGATCTCCGTGAACCTCTGGAATTTTCAAAGGATGTGAGGCCTCCGGTCGCGATGAGGTGGGGAACTAGGTCTTTCTCTGTGGTCTCCACAGGGGATTCAGACATCCTTTCATCTTGGGAGATGCAAGACGAGCCTGCATTCAAGTCACTGCAGGGATATCCAGCCTTATTTCGCGTCAGGGCATCGCAGTGTCCATTCCACTTGAGGCCGCAAACTCAGGGTCCCTCTCACATACCTAGAGCTGAGAGAAGCCTCCTCTTGAGGTGCTTGTGGTAAGGTGGTATTCCTCTGGAGTCGAAGCCAGGGACAAACCTCTCATCTCGAGTTGATTTTTGGCCCACGGAGCTCTTTCGTGTTGCTACAGTGACCTCAGGATCCCTCTATCCTTGAAACAGTTTTCTTGGGGTTTCTCTGGAGTGCCATCAAGGAAATCAAGGCTCCTTTCATGTGTGATGTGCAAGACGGAATTACTCTGCACGCAGTACAGGGGAATCGGGCCTCATCTCGCATCGAGGGGGAAGTCTCATGGTTTTTCTCGAGTTGCGGCGGGAACCTGGGGTATATTCTCGAGTTACGACGGGGATGGCCCTTCCACACACGTGTTTCTTCAGCGACGTCAGGACTCCTGCCTAGTTGCGAGGGACAACTCTGGATTCTCCTCGAGGCTTGGCAGGGCAATTGGGACGCCTCTCCAGCTGAGGCGGGAGACTAAGTGTCCCTTTCCAAGTGCCACAGGAATCCTGGGACTCCTATCAAGTTTCACGAGGAGTCAGGCATCATCTCCTTTGGAGGCACTGATCTCCGCGTACCTCTGGAGTTTTCAAAGGATGTGAGGCTATCGGTTGCGATGAGGTGGGGAACTAAGTCTTTCTCTGTGCTTTCCACAGTGGATTCAGACATCCTTTCGTCCTGGGAGATGCAAGACGAGCCTGCATTGAAGTCACTGCAGGGATATCCGGCCTTATTTCGAGGCAGGGCATCGCGGTGTCCATTCCACTTGAGGCCGCAAATTCAGGGTCCCTCTCACATACCTAGAGCTGAGAGAAGCCTCCTCTTGAGGTGCTTGTGGTAAGGTGGTATTCCTCTGGAGACGAATCCAGGGACTAACCTCTCTTTTCGAGTTGATTTTTGGTCCACAGAGTTCTTTCGTGTTGCTACAGTGACCTCAGGATCCCTCTATCCTTGAAACAGTGTTCTTGGGGTTTCTCTGGAGTGCCATCAAGGAAATCAAGGCTCCTTTCATGTGTGATGTGCAAGACGGAATTGTTCTGCACGCAGTACAGGGGAATCGGGCCTCATCTCGCATCGAGGGGGAAGTCTCATGGTTTTTCTCGAGTTGCGGCGGGAACCTGGGGTATATTCTCGAGTTACGACGGGGATGGCCCTTCCACCCACGTGTTTGTTCAGCCACGTCAGGACTCCTGCCTAGTTGCGAGGGACAACTCGGGATTCTCCTCGAGGCTTGGCAGGGCAATTGGAACGCCTCTCCAGCTGAGGCGGGAGACCAAGGTTCCCTTTCCACGTGCCACAAGAATCCTGGGACTCCTATCAAGTTTCACGAGGAGTCAGACATCGTCTCCTTTGGAGGCACTGATCTCCGCGTACCTCTGGAGTTTTCAAAGGATGTGAGGCCTCCGGTCGCGATGAGGTGGGGAACTAGGTCTTTCTCTGTGGTCTCCACAGGGGATTCAGACATCCCTTCATCTTGGGAGATGCAAGACGAGCCTGCATTCAAGTCACTGCAGGGATATCCAGCCTTATTTCGCGTCAGGGCATCGCGGTGTCCATTCCACTTGAGGCCGCAAACTCAGGGTCCCTCTCACATACCTAGAGCTGAGAGAAGCCTCCTCTTGAGGTGCTTGTGGTAAGGTGGTATTCCTCTGGAGTCGAAGCCAGGGACTAACCTCTCATCTGGAGTTGATTTTTGGCCCACGGAGCTCTTTCGTGTTGCTACAGTGACCTCAGGATCCCTCTAGCCTTGAAACAGTGTTCTTGGGGTTTCTCTGGAGTGCCATCAAGGAAATCAAGGCTCCTTTCATGTGTGATGTGCAACACGGAATTGCTCTGCACGCCGTGCAGGGGAATCGGGCCTCATCTCGCGGCGAGGGGGAAGTCTCATGGTTTTTCTCGAGTTGCGGCGGGAACCTGGGGTATATTCTCGAGTTACGACGGGGATGGCCCTTCCACCCACGTGTTTCTTCAGCGACGTCAGGACTCCTGCCTAGTTGCGAGGGACAACTCTGGATTCTCCTCGAGGCTTGGCAGGGCAATTGGGACGCCTCTCCAGCTGAGGCGGGAGACCAAGTGGCCCTTTCCAAGTGCCACAGGAATCCTGGGACTCCTATCAAGTTTCACGAGGAGTCAGGCATCGTCTCCTTTGGAGGCACTGATCTCCGCGTACCTCTGCAGTTTTCAAAGGATGTGAGGCTATCGGTCGCGATGAGGTGAGGAACTAAGTCTTTCTCTGTGCTTTCCACAGGGGATTCAGACATCCTTTCGTCCTGGGAGATGCAAGACGAGCCTGCATTGAAGTCACTGCAGGGATATACGGCCTTATTTCGAGTCAGGGCATCGCGGTGTCCATTCCACTTGAGGCCGCAAACTCAGGGACCCTCTCACATACCTAGAGCTGAGAGAAGCCTCCTCTTGAGGTGCTTGTGGTAAGGTGGTATTCCTCTGGAGACGAATCCAGGGACTAACCTCTCTTTTCGAGTTGATTTTTGGTTCACAGAGTTCTTTCGTGTTGCTACAGTGAACTTAGGATCCCTCTAGCCTGGAAACAGTGTTCTTGGGGTTTCTCTGGAGTGCCATCAAGGAAATCAAGGCTCCTTTCATGTGTGATGTGCAAGACGGAATTGCTCTGCTCGCAGTACAGGGGAATCGGGCCTCATCTCGCATCGAGGGGGAAGTCTCATGGTTTTTCTCGAGTTGCGGCGGGAACCTGGGGTATATTCTCGAGTTACGACGGGGATGGCCCTTCCACCCACGTGTTTGTTCAGCCACGTCAGGACTCCTGCCTAGTTGCGAGGGACAACTCGGGATTCTCCTCGAGGCTTGGCAGGGCAATTGGAACGCCTCTCCAGCTGAGGCGGGAGACCAAGTGTCCCTTTCCACGTGCCACAAGAATCCTGGGACTCATATCAAGTTTCACAAGGAGTCAGGCATCGTCTCCTTTGGAGGCACTGATCTCCGCGTACCTCTGGAGTTTTCAAAGGATGTGAGGCCTCCGGTCGCGATGAGGTGGGGAACTAGGTGTTTCTCTGTGGTCTCCACAGGGGATTCAGACATCCTTTCTTCTTGGGAGATGCAAGACGAGCCTGCATTCAAGTCACTGCAGGGATATCCGGCCTTATTTCGAGTCAGGGCATCGCGGTGTCCATTCCACTTGAGGCCGCAAACTCAGGATCCCTCTCACATACCTAGAGCTGAGAGAAGCCTCCTCTTGAGGTGCTTGTGGTAAGGTGGTATTCCTCAGGAGTCGAAGCCAGGGACTAACCTCTCATCTCGTGTTGATTCTTGGTCCACGGAGCTCTTTCGTGTTGCTACAGTGACCTCAGGATCCCTCTAGCCTTGAAACAGTGTTCTTGGGGTTTCGCTGGAGTGCCATCAAGGAAATCAAGGCTCCTTTCATGTGTGATGTGCAACACGGAATTGCTCTGCAAGCAGTGCAGGGGAATCGGGCCTCATCTCGCGGCGAGGGGGAAGTCTCATGGTTTTTCTCGAGTTGCGGCGGGAACCTGGGGTATATTCTCGAGTTACGACGGGGATGGCCCTTCCACACACGTGTTTGTTCAGCCACGTCAGGACTCTTGCCTAGTTGCGAGACAGAACTCTGCATTCTCCTCGAGGCTTGGCAAGGCAATTGGGACGCCTCTCCAGCTGAGGCGCGAGACCAAGGGTCCCTTTCCACGTGCCACAGTAATCCTGGGACTCCTATCAAGTTTCACGAGGAGTCAGGCATCGTCTCCTTTGGAGGCACTGATCTCCGTGTACCTCTGGAGTTTTCAAAGGATGTGAGGCCTCCGGTCGCGATGAGGTGGGGAACTAGGTCTTTCTCTGTGGTCTCCACAGGGGATTCAGACATCCTTTCATCTTGGGAGATGCAAGACGAGCCTGCGTTCAAGTCACTGCAGGGATATCCAGCCTTATTTCGCGTCAGGGCATCGCGGTGTCCATTCCACTTGAGGCCGCAAACTCAGGGTCCCTCTCACATACCTAGAGCTGAGAGAAGCCTCCTCTTGAGGTGCTTGTGGTAAGGTGGAATTCCTCTGGAGTCGAAGCCAGGGACTAACCTCTCATCTCGAGTTGATTTTTGGCCCACGGAGCTCTTTCGTGTTGCTACAGTGACCTCAGGATCCCTCTAGCCTTGAAACAGTGTTCTTGGGGTTTCTCTGGAGTGCCATCCAGGAAATCAAGGCTCCTTTCATGTGTGATGTGCAACACGGAATTGCTCTGCACGCAGTGCAGGGGAATCGGGCCTCATCTCGCGGCGAGGGGGAAGTCTCATGGTTTTTCTCGAGTTGCGGCGGGAACCTGGGGTATATTCTCGAGTTACGACGGGGATGGCCCTTCCACCGACGTGTTTCTTCAGCGACGTCAGGACTCCTGCCTAGTTGCGAGGGACAACTCTGGATTTTCCTCGAGGCTTGGCAGGGCAATTGGGACGCCTCTCCAGCTGAGGCGGGAGACTAAGTGTCCCTTTCCAAGTGCCACAGGAATCCTGGGACTCCTATCAAGTTTCACGAGGAGTCAGGCATCGTCTCCTTTGGAGGCACTGATCTCCGCGTACCTCTGGAGTTTTCAAAGGATGTGAGGCTATCGGTTGCGATGAGGTGGGGAACTAAGTCTTTCTCTGTGCTTTCCACAGGGGATTCAGACATCCTTTCGTCCTGGGAGATGCAAGACGAGCCTGCATTGAAGTCACTGCAGGGATATCCGGCCTTATTTCGAGGCAGGGCATCGCGGTGTCCATTCCACTTGAGGCCGCAAACTCAGGGTCCCTCTCACATACCTAGAGCTGAGAGAAGCCTCCTCTTGAGGTGCTTGTGGTAAGGTGGTATTCCTCTGGAGACAAATCCAGGGACTAACCTCTCTTTTCGAGTTGATTTTTGGTCCACAGAGTTCTTTCGTGTTGCTACAGTGACCTCAGGATCCCTCTATCCTTGAAACAGTGTTCTTGGGGTTTCTCTGGAGTGCCATCAAGGAAATCAAGGCTCCTTTCATGTGTGATGTGCAAGACGGAATTGTTCTGCACGCAGTACAGGGGAATCGGGCCTCATCTCGCATCGAGGGGGAAGTCTCATGGTTTTTCTCGAGTTGCGGCGGGAACCTGGGGTATATTCTCGAGTTACGACGGGGATGGCCCTTCCACCCACGTGTTTGTTCAGCCACGTCAGGACTCCTGCCTAGTTGCGAGGGACAACTCGGGATTCTCCTCGAGGCTTGGCAGGGCAATTGGAACGCCTCTCCAGCTGAGGCGGGAGACCAAGGTTCCCTTTCCACGTGCCACAAGAATCCTGGGACTCCTATCAAGTTTCACGAGGAGTCAGACATCGTCTCCTTTGGAGGCACTGATCTCCGCGTACCTCTGGAGTTTTCAAAGGATGTGAGGCCTCCGGTCGCGATGAGGTGGGGAACTAGGTCTTTCTCTGTGGTCTCCACAGGGGATTCAGACATCCCTTCATCTTGGGAGATGCAAGACGAGCCTGCATTCAAGTCACTGCAGGGATATCCAGCCTTATTTCGCGTCAGGGCATCGCGGTGTCCATTCCACTTGAGGCCGCAAACTCAGGGTCCCTCTCACATACCTAGAGCTGAGAGAAGCCTCCTCTTGAGGTGCTTGTGGTAAGGTGGTATTCCTCTGGAGTCGAAGCCAGGGACTAACCTCTCATCTGGAGTTGATTTTTGGCCCACGGAGCTCTTTCGTGTTGCTACAGTGACCTCAGCATCCCTCTAGCCTTGAAACAGTGTTCTTGGGGTTTCTCTGGAGTGCCATCAAGGAAATCAAGGCTCCTTTCATGTGTGATGTGCAACACGGAATTGCTCTGCACGCAGTGCAGGGGAATCGGGCCTCATCTCGCGGCGAGGGGGAAGTCTCATGGTTTTTCTCGAGTTGCGGCGGGAACCTGGGGTATATTCTCGAGTTACGACGGGGATGGCCCTTCCACCCACGTGTTTCTTCAGCGACGTCAGGACTCCTGCCTAGTTGCGAGGGACAACTCTGGATTCTCCTCGAGGCTTGGCAGGGCAATTGGGACGCCTCTCCAGCTGAGGCGGGAGACCAAGTGGCCCTTTCCAAGTGCCACAGGAATCCTGGGACTCCTATCAAGTTTCACGAGGAGTCAGGCATCGTCTCCTTTGGAGGCACTGATCTCCGCGTACCTCTGCAGTTTTCAAAGGATGTGAGGCTATCGGTCGCGATGAGGTGAGGAACTAAGTCTTTCTCTGTGCTTTCCACAGGGGATTCAGACATCCTTTCGTCCTGGGAGATGCAAGACGAGCCTGCATTGAAGTCACTGCAGGGATATCCGGCCTTATTTCGAGTCAGGGCATCACGGTGTCCATTCCACTTGAGGCCGCAAACTCAGGGACCCTCTCACATACCTAGAGCTGAGAGAAGCCTCCTCTTGAGGTGCTTGTGGTAAGGTGGTATTCCTCTGGAGACGAATCCAGGGACTAACCTCTCTTTTCGAGTTGATTTTTGGTTCACAGAGTTCTTTCGTGTTGCTACAGTGACCTTAGGATCCCTCTAGCCTGGAAACAGTGTTCTTGGGGTTTCTCTGGAGTGCCATCAAGGAAATCAAGGCTCCTTTCATGTGTGATGTGCAAGACGGAATTGCTCTGCACGCAGTACAGGGGAATCGGGCCTCATCTCGCATCGAGGGGGAAGTCTCATGGTTTTTCTCGAGTTGCGGCGGGAACCTGGGGTATATTCTCGAGTTACGACGGGGATGGCCCTTCCACCCACGTGTTTGTTCAGCCACGTCAGGACTCCTGCCTAGTTGCGAGGGACAACTCGGGATTCTCCTCGAGGCTTGGCAGGGCAATTGGAACGCCTCTCCAGCTGAGGCGGGAGACCAAGTGTCCCTTTCCACGTGCCACAAGAATCCTGGGACTCCTATCAAGTTTCACAAGGAGTCAGGCATCTTCTCCTTTGGAGGCACTGATCTCCGCGTACCTCTGGAGTTTTCAAAGGATGTGAGGCCTCCGGTCGCGATGAGGTGGGGAACTAGGTGTTTCTCTGTGGTCTCCACAGGGGATTCAGACATCCTTTCTTCTTGGGAGATGCAAGACGAGCCTGCATTCAAGTCACTGCAGGGATATCCGGCCTTATTTCGAGTCAGGGCATCGCGGTGTCCATTCCACTTGAGGCCGCAAACTCAGGATCCCTCTCACATACCTAGAGCTGAGAGAAGCCTCCTCTTGAGGTGCTTGTGGTAAGGTGGTATTCCTCAGGAGTCGAAGCCAGGGACTAACCTCTCATCTCCTGTTGATTCTTGGTCCACGGAGCTCTTTCGTGTTGCTATAGTGACCTCAGGATCCCTCTAGCCTTGAAACAGTGTTCTTGGGGTTTCGCTGGAGTGCCATCAAGGAAATCAAGGCTCCTTTCATGTGTGATGTGCAACACGGAATTGCTCTGCACGCAGTGCAGGGGAATCGGGCCTCATCTCGCGGCGAGGGGGAAGTCTCATGGTTTTTCTCGAGTTGCGGCGGGAACCTGGGGTATATTCTCGAGTTACGACGGGGATGGCCCTTCCACACACGTGTTTGTTCAGCCACGTCAGGACTCTTGCCTAGTTGCGAGACAGAACTCTGCATTCTCCTCGAGGCTTGGCAAGGCAATTGGGACGCCTCTCCAGCTGAGGCGCGAGACCAAGGGTCCCTTTCCACGTGCCACAGTAATCCTGGGACTCCTATCAAGTTTCACGAGGAGTCAGGCATCGTCTCCTTTGGAGGCACTGATCTCCGTGTACCTCTGGAGTTTTCAAAGGATGTGAGGCCTCCGGTCGCGATGAGGTTGGGAACTAGTTCTTTCTCTGTTTTCTCCACAGGGGATTCAGACATCCTTTCATCTTGGGAGATGCAAGACGAGCCTGCGTTCAAGTCACTGCAGGGATATCCAGCCTTATTTCGCGTCAGGGCATCGCGGTGTCCATTCCACTTGAGGCCGCAAACTCAGGGTCCCTCTCACATACCTAGAGCTGAGAGAAGCCTCCTCTTGAGGTGCTTGTGGTAAGGTGGAATTCCTCTGGAGTCGAAGCCAGGGACTAACCTCTCATCTCGAGTTGATTTTTGGCCCACGGAGCTCTTTCGTGTTGCTACAGTGACCTCAGGATCCCTCTAGCCTTGAAACAGTGTTCTTGGGGTTTCTCTGGAGTGCCATCAAGGAAATCAAGGCTCCTTTCATGTGTGATGTGCAACACGGAATTGCTCTGCACGCAGTGCAGGGGAATCGGGCCTCATCTCGCGGCGAGGGGGAAGTCTCATGGTTTTTCTCGAGTTGCGGCGGGAACCTGGGGTATATTCTCGAGTTACGACGGGGATGGCCCTTCCACCCACGTGTTTCTTCAGCGACGTCAGGACTCCTGCCTAGTTGCGAGGGACAACTCTGGATTCTCCTCGAGGCTTGGCAGGGCAATTGGGACGCCTCTCCAGCTGAGGCGGGAGACCAAGTGTCCCTTTCCAAGTGCCACAGGAATCCTGGGACTCCTATCAAGTTTCACGAGGAGTCAGGCATCGTCTCCTTTGGAGGCACTGATCTCCGCGTACCTCTGGAGTTTTCAAAGGATGTGAGGCTATCGGTCGCGATGAGGTGAGGAACTAAGTCTTTCTCTGTGCTTTCCACAGGGGATTCAGACATCCTTTCGTCCTGGGAGATGCAAGACGAGCCTGCATTGAAGTCACTTCAGGGATATCCGGCCTTATTTCGAGTCAGGGCATCGCGGTGTCCATTCCACTTGAGGCCGCAAACTCAGGGTCCCTCTCACATACCTAGAGCTGAGAGAAGCCTCCTCTTGAGGTGCTTGTGGTAAGGTGGTATTCCTCTGGAGACGAATCCAGGAACTAACCTCTCTTTTCGAGTTGATTTTTGGTCCACAGAGTTCTTTCGTGTTGCTACAGTGACCTCAGGATCCCTCTAGCCTGGAAACAGTGTTCTTGGGGTTTCTCTGGAGTGCCATCAAGGAAATCAAGGCTCCTTTCATGTGTGATGTGCAAGACGGAATTGCTCTGCACGCAGTACAGGGGAATCGGGCCTCATCTCGCATCGAGGGGGAAGTCTCATGGTTTTTCTCGAGTTGCGGCGGGAACATGGGGTATATTCTCGAGTTACGACGGGGATGGCCCTTCCACCCACGTGTTTGTTCAGCCACGTCAGGACTCCTGCCTAGTTGCGAGGGACAACTCGGGATTCTCCTCGAGGCTTGGCAGGGCAATTGGAACGCCTCTCCAGCTGAGGCGGGAGACCAAGTGTCCCTTTCCACGTGCCACAAGAATCCTGGGACTCCTATCAAGTTTCACAAGGAGTCAGGCATCGTCTCCTTTGGAGGCACTGATCTCCGCGTACCTCTGGAGTTTTCAAAGGATGTGAGGCCTCCGGTCGCGATGAGGTGGGGAACTAGGTGTTTCTCTGTGGTCTCCACAGGGGATTCAGACATCCTTTCTTCTTGGGAGATGCAAGACGAGCCTGCATTCAAGTCACTGCAGGGATATCCGGCCTTATTTCGAGTCAGGGCATCGCGGTGTCCATTCCACTTGAGGCCGCAAACTCAGGATCCCTCTCACATACCTAGAGCTGAGAGAAGCCTCCTCTTGAGGTGCTTGTGGTAAGGTGGTATTCCTCAGGAGTCGAAGCCAGGGACTAACCTCTCATCTCGTGTTGATTCTTGGTCCACGGAGCTCTTTCGTGTTGCTACAGTGACCTCAGGATCCCTCTAGCCTTGAAACAGTGTTCTTGGGGTTTCTCTGGAGTGCCATCAAGGAAATCAAGGCTCCTTTCATGTGTGATGTGCAACACGGAATTGCTCTGCACGCAGTGCAGGGGAATCGGGCCTCATCTCGCGGCGAGGGGGAAGTCTCATGGTTTTTCTCGAGTTGCGGCGGGAACCTGGGGTATATTCTCGAGTTACGACGGGGATGGCCCTTCCACACACGTGTTTGTTCAGCCACGTCAGGACTCTTGCCTAGTTGGGAGACAGAACTCTGCATTCTCCTCGAGGCTTGGCAAGGCAATTGGGACGCCTCTCCAGCTGAGGCGCGAGACCAAGGGTCCCTTTCCAAGTGCCACAGTAATCCTGGGACTCCTATCAAGTTTCACGAGGAGTCAGGCATCGTCTCCTTTGGAGGCACTGATCTCCGTGTACCTCTGGAGTTTTCAAAGGATGTGAGGCCTCCGGTCGCGATGAGGTGGGGAACTAGGTCTTTCTCTGTGGTCTCCACAGGGGATTCAGACATCCTTTCATCTTGGGAGATGCAAGACGAGCCTGCGTTCAAGTCACTGCAGGGATATCCAGCCTTATTTCGAGTCAGGGCATCGCGGTGTCCATTCCACTTGAGGCCGCAAACTCAGGGTCCCTCTCACATACCTAGAGCTGAGAGAAGCCTCCTCTTGAGGTGCTTGTGGTAAGGTGGAATTCCTCTGGAGTCGAAGCCAGGGACTAACCTCTCATCTCGAGTTGATTTTTGGCCCACGGAGCTCTTTCGTGTTGCTACAGTGACCTCAGGATCCCTCTAGCCTTGAAACAGTGTTCTTGGGGTTTCTCTGGAGTGCCATCCAGGAAATCAAGGCTCCTTTCATGTGTGATGTGCAACACGGAATTGCTCTGCACGCAGTGCAGGGGAATCGGGCCTCATCTCGCGGCGAGGGGGAAGTCTCATGGTTTTTCTCGAGTTGCGGCGGGAACCTGGGGTATATTCTCGAGTTACGACGGGGATGGCCCTTCCACCCACGTGTTTCTTCAGCGACGTCAGAACTCCTGCCTAGTTGCGAGGGACAACTCTGGATTCTCCTCGAGGCTTGACAGGGCAATTGGGACGCCTCTCCAGCTGAGGCGGGAGACCAAGTGGCCCTTTCCAAGTGCCACAGGAATCCTGGGACTCCTATCAAGTTTCACGAGGAGTCAGGCATCGTCTCCTTTGGAGGCACTGATCTCCGCGTACCTCTGGAGTTTTCAAAGGATGTGAGGCTATCGGTCGCGATGAGGTGAGGAACTAAGTCTTTCTCTGTGCTTTCCACAGGGGATTCAGACATCCTTTCGTCCTGGGAGATGCAAGACGAGCCTGCATTGAAGTCACTGCAGGGATATCCGGCCTTATTTCGAGTCAGGGCATCGCGGTGTCCATTCCACTTGAGGCCGCAACCTCAGGGACCCTCTCACATACCTAGAGCTGAGAGAAGCCTCCTCTTGAGGTGCTTGTGGTAAGGTGGTATTCCTCTGGAGACGAATCCAGGGACTAACCTCTCTTTTCGAGTTGATTTTTGGTCCACAGAGTTCTTTCGTGTTGCTACAGTGACCTCAGGATCCCTCTAGCCTGGAAACAGTGTTCTTGGGGTTTCTCTGGAGTGCCATCAAGGAAATCAAGGCTCCTTTCATGTGTGATGTGCAAGACGGAATTGCTCTGCACGCAGTACAGGGGAATCGGGCCTCATCTCGCATCGAAGGGGAAGTCTCATGGTTTTTCTCGAGTTGCGGTGGGAACCTGGGGTATATTCTCGAGTTACGACGGGGATGGCCCTTCCACCCACGTGTTTGTTCAGCCACGTCAGGACTCCTGCCTAGTTGCGAGGGACAACTCGGGATTCTCCTCGAGGCTTGGCAGGGCAATTGGAACGCCTCTCCAGCTGAGGCGGGAGACCAAGTGTCCCTTTCCACGTGCCACAAGAATCCTGGGACTCCTATCAAGTTTCACAAGGAGTCAGGCATCGTCTCCTTTGGAGGCACTGATCTCCGCGTACCTCTGGAGTTTTCAAAGGAGGTGAGGCCTCCGGTCGCGATGAGGTGGGGAACTAGGTGTCTCTCTGTGGTCTCCACAGGGGATTCAGACATCCTTTCTTCTTGGGAGATGCAAGACGAGCCTGCATTCAAGTCACTGCAGGGATATCCGGCCTTATTTCGAGTCAGGGCATCGCGGTGTCCATTCCACTTGAGGCCGCAAACTCAGGATCCCTCTCACATACCTAGAGCTGAGAGAAGCCTCCTCTTGAGGTGCTTTTGGTAAGGTCGTATTCCTCAGGAGTCGAAGCCAGGGACTAACCTCTCATCTCGTGTTGATTCTTGGTCCACGGAGCTCTTTCGTGTTGCTACAGTGACCTCAGGATCCCTCTAGCCTTGAAACAGTGTTCTTGGGGTTTCTCTGGAGTGCCATCAAGGAAATCAAGGCTCCTTTCATGTGTGATGTGCAACACGGAATTGCTCTGCACGCAGTGCAGGGGAATCGGGCCTCATCTCGCGGCGAGGGGGAAGTCTCATGGTTTTTCTCGAGTTGCGGCGGGAACCTGGGGTATATTCTCGAGTTACGACGGGGATGGCCCTTCCACACACGTGTTTGTTCAGCCACGTCAGGACTCTTGCCTAGTTGCGAGACAGAACTCTGCATTCTCCTCGAGGCTTGGCAAGGCAATTGGGACGCCTCTCCAGCTGAGGCGCGAGACCAAGGGTCCCTTTCCACGTGCCACAGTAATCCTGGGACTCCTATCAAGTTTCACGAGAAGTCAGGCATCGTCTCCTTTGGAGGCACTGATCTCCGCGTACCTCTGGAGTTTTCAAAGGATGTGAGGCTATCGGTCGCGATGAGGTGGGGAACTAAGTCTTTCTCTGTGCTTTCCACAGGGGATTCAGACATCCTTTCGTCCTGTGAGATGCAAGACGAGCCTGCATTGAAGTCACTGCAGGGATATCCGGCCTTATTTCGAGTCAGGGCATCGCGGTGTCCATTCCACTTGAGGCCGCAAACTCAGGGTCCCTCTCACATACCTAGAGCTGAGAGAAGCCTCCTCTTGAGGTGCTTGTGGTAAGGTGGTATTCCTCTGGAGACGAATCCAGGGACTAACCTCTCTTTTCGAGTTGATTTTTGGTCCACAGAGTTCTTTCGTGTTGCTACAGTGACCTCAGGATCCCTCTAGCCTTGAAACAGTGTTCTTGGGGTTTCTCTGGAGTGCCATCAAGGAAATCAAGGCTCCTTTCATGTGTGATGTGCAAGACGGAATTGCTCTGCACGCAGTACAGGGGAATCGGGCCTCATCTCGCATCGAGGGGGAAGTCTCATGGTTTTTCTCGAGTTGCGGCGGGAACCTGGGGTATATTCTCGAGTTACGACGGGGATGGCCCTTCCACCCACGTGTTTCTTCAGCGACGTCAGGACTCCTGCCTAGTTGCGAGGGACAACTCTGGATTCTCCTCGAGGCTTGGCAGGGCAATTGGGACGCCTCTCCAGCTGAGACGGGAGACGAAGGGTCCCTTTCCACGTGCCACAGGAATCCTGGGTCTCCTATCAAGTTTCACGAGGAGTCACGCATCGTCTCCTTTGGAGGCACTGATCTCCGCGTACCTCTGGAGTTTTCAAAGGATGTGAGGCCTCCGGTCGCGATGAGGTGGAGAACTAGGTCTTTCTCTGTGGTCTCCACAGGGGATTCAGACATCCTTTCGTCTTGGGAGATGCAAGACGAGCCTGCATTCCAGTCACTGCAGGGATATCTGGCCTTATTTTGAGTCAGGGCATCGCGGTGTCCATTCCACTTGAGGCCGCAAACTCAGGGTCCCTCTCACATACCTAGAGCTGAGAGAAGCCTCCTCTTGAGGTGCTTGTGGTAAGGTGGTATTCCTCTGGAGTCGAAGCCAGGGACTAACCTCTCATCTCGAGTTGATTTTTGGCCCACGGAGCTCTTTCGTGTTGCTGCAGTGACCTCAGGATCCCTCTAGCCTTGAAACAGTGTTCTTGGGGTTTCTCTGGAGTGCCATCAAGGAAATCAAGGCTCCTTTCATGTGTGATGTGCAAGACGGAATTGCTCTGCACGCAGTGCAGGGGAATCGGGCCTCATCTCGCGGCGAGGGGGAAGTCTCATGGTTTTTCTCGAGTTGCGGAGGGAACCTGGGGTATATTCTCGAGTTACGACGGGGATGGCCCTTCCACCCACGTGTTTCTTCAGCGACGTCAGGACTCCTGCCTAGTTGCGAGGGACAACTCTGGATTCTCCTCGAGGCTTGGCAGGGCAATTGGGACGCCTCTCCAGCTGAGGCGGGAGACCAAGTGTCACTTTCCACGTGCCACAGGAATCCTGGGACTCCTATCAAGTTTCACGAGGAGTCAGGCATCGTCTCCTTTGGAGGCACTGATCTCCGCGTACCTCTGGAGTTTTCAAAGGATGTGAGGCTATCGGTCGCGATGAGGTGGGGAACTAAGTCTTTCTCTGTGCTTTCCACAGGGGATTCAGACATCCTTTCGTCCTGGGAGATGCAAGACGAGCCTGCATTGAAGTCACTGCAGGGATATCCGGCCTTATTTCGAGTCAGGGCATCGCGGTGTCCATTCCAATTGAGGCCGCAAACTCAGGGTCCCTCTCACATACCTAGAGCTGAGAGAAGCCTCCTCTTGAGGTGCTTGTGGTAAGGTGGTATTCCTCTGGAGACGAATCCAGGGACTAACCTCTCTTTTCGAGTTGATTTTTGGTCCACAGAGTTCTTTCGTGTTGCTACAGTGACCTCAGGATCCCTCTATCCTTGAAACAGTGTTCTTGGGGTTTCTCTGGAGTGCCATCAAGGAAATCAAGGCTCCTTTCATGTGTGATGTGCAAGACGGAATTGCTCTGCACGCAGTACAGGGGAATCGGGCTTCATCTCGCATCGAGGGGGAAGTCTCATGGTTTTTCTCGAGTTGCGGCGGGAACCTGGGGTATATTCTCGAGTTACGACGGGGATGGCCCTTCCACCCAAGTGTTTGCTCAGCCACGTCAGGACTCCTGCCTAGTTGCGAGGGACAACTCGGGATTCTCCTCGAGGCTTGGCAGGGCAATTGGAACGCCTCTCCAGCTGAGGCGGGAGACCAAGGGTCCCTTTCCACGTGCCACAAGAATCCTGGGACTCCTATCAAGTTTCACGAGGAGTCAGGCATCGTCTCCTTTGGAGGCACTGATCTCCGCGTACCTCTGGAGTTTTCAAAGGATGTGAGGCCTCCGGTCGCGATGAGGTGGGGAACTAGATGTTTCTCTGTGGTCTCCACAGGGGATTCAGACATCCTTTCTTCTTGGGAGATGCAAGACGAGCCTGCATTCCAGTCACTGCAGGGATATCCGGCCTTATTTCGAGTCAGGGCATCGCGGTGTCCATTCCACTTGAGGCCGCAAACTCAGGATCCCTCTCACATACCTAGAGCTGAGAGAAGCCTCCTCTTGAGGTGCTTGTGGTAAGGTGGTATTCCTCTGGAGTCGAATCCAGGGACTAACCTCTCATCTCGTGTTGATTCTTGGTCCACGGAGCTCTTTCGTGTTGCTACAGTGACATCAGGATCCCTCTAGCCTTGAAACAGTGTTCTTGGGGTTTCTCTGGAGTGCCATCAAGGAAATCAAGGCTCCTTTCATGTGTGATGTGCAACACGGAATTGCTCTGCACGCAGTGCCGGGGAATCGGGCCTCATCTCACGGCGAGGGGGAAGTCTCATGGTTTTTCTCGAGTTGCGGCGGGAACCTGGGGTATATTCTCGAGTTACGACGGGGATGGCCCTTCCACCCACGTGTTTCTTCAGCGACGTCAGGACTCCTGCCTAGTTGCGAGGGACAACTCTGGATTCTCCTCGAGGCTTGGCAGGGCAATTGGGACGCCTCTCCAGCTGAGACGGGAGACGAAGGGTCCCTTTCCACGTGGCACAGGAATCCTGGTTCTCCTATCAAGTTTCACGAGGAGTCACGCATCGTCTCCTTTGGAGGCACTGATCTCCGCGTACCTCTGGAGTTTTCAAAGGATGTGAGGCCTCCGGTCGTGATGAGGTGGAGAAATAGGTCTTTCTCTGTGGTCTCCACAGGGGATTCAGACATCCTTTCGTCTTGGGAGATGCAAGACGAGCCTGCATTCCAGTCACTGCAGGGATATCCGGCCTTATTTTGAGTCAGGGCATCGTGGTGTCCATTCCACTTGAGGCCGCAAACTCAGGGTCCCTCTCACATACCTAGAGCTGAGAGAAGCCTCCTCTTGAGGTGCTTGTGGTAAGGTGGTATTCCTCTGGACTCGAAGCCAGGGACTAACCTCTCATCTCGAGTTGATTTTTGGCCCACGGAGCTCTTTCGTGTTGCTGCAGTGACCTCAGCATCCCTCTAGCCTTGAAACAGTGTTCTTGGGGTTTCTCTGGAGTGCCATCAAGGAAATCAAGGCTCCTTTCATGTGTGATGTGCAAGACGGAATTGCTCTGCATGCAGTGCAGGGGAATCGGTCCTCATCTCGCGGCGAGGGGGAAGTCTCATGGTTTTTCTCGAGTTGCGGCGGGAACCTGGGGTATATTCTCGAGTTACGACGGGGATGGCCCTTCCACCCACGTGTTTCTTCAGCGACGTCACGACTCCTGCCTAGTTGCGAGGGACAACTCTGGATTCTCCTCGAAGCTTGGCAGGGCAATTGGGACGCCTCTCCAGCTGAGGCGGGAGACCAAGTGTCCCTTTCCACGTGCCACAGGAATCCTGGGACTCCTATCAAGTTTCACGAGGAGTCAGGCATCGTCTCCTTTGGAGGCACTGATCTCCGCGTACCTCTGGAGTTTTCAAAGGATGTGAGGCTATCGGTCGCGATGAGGTGGGGAACTAAGTCTTTCTCTGTGCTTTCCACAGGGGATTCAGACATCCTTTCGTCCTGTGAGATGCAAGACGAGCCTGCATTGAAGTCACTGCAGGGATATCCGGCCTTATTTCGAGTCAGGGCATCGCGGTGTCCATTCCACTTGAGGCCGCAAACTCAGGGTCCCTCTCACATACCTAGAGCTGAGAGAAGCCTCCTCTTGAGGTGCTTGTGGTAAGGTGGTATTCCTCTGGAGACGAATCCAGGGACTAACCTCTCTTTTCGAGTTGATTTTTGGTCCACAGAGTTCTTTCGTGTTGCTACAGTGACCTCAGGATCCCTCTATCCTCGAAACAGTGTTCTTGGGGTTTCTCTGGAGTGCCATCAAGGAAATCAAGGCTCCTTTCATGTGTGATGTGCAAGACGGAATTGCTCTGCACGCAGTACAGGGGAATCGGGCCTCATCTCGCATCGAGGGGGAAGTCTCATGGTTTTTCTCGAGTTGCGGCGGGAACCTGGGGTATATTCTCGACTTACGACGGGGATGGCCCTTCCACCCAAGTGTTTGTTCAGCCACGTCAGGACTCCTGCCTAGTTGCGAGGGACAACTCGGGATTCTCCTCGAGGCTTGGCAGGGCAATTGGAACGCCTCTCCAGCTGAGGCGGGAGACCAAGGGTCCCTTTCCACGTGCCACAAGAATCCTGGGACTCCTATCAAGTTTCACGAGGAGTCAGGCATCGTCTCCTTTGGAGGCGCTGATCTCCGCGTACCTCTGGAGTTTTCAAAGGATGTGAGGCCTCCGGTCGCGATGAGGTGGGGAACTAGGTCTTTCTCTGTGGTCTCCACAGGGGATTCAGACATCCTTTCTTCTTGGGAGATGCAAGACGAGCCTGCATTCAAGTCACTGCAGGGATATCCGGCCTTATTTCGAGTCAGGGCATCGCGGTGTCCATTCCACTTGAGGCCGCAAACTCAGGGTCCCTCTCACATACCTAGAGCTGAGAGAAGCCTCCTCTTGAGGTGCTTGTGGTAAGGTGGTATTCCTCTGGAGTCGAAGCCAGGGACTAACCTCTCATCTCGAGTTGATTTTTGGCCCACGGAGCTCTTTCGTGTTCCTACAGTGACCTCAGGATCCCTCTCGCCTTGAAACAGTGTTCTTGGGGTTTCTCTGGAGTGCCATGAAGGAAATCAAGGCTCCTTTCATGTGTGATGTGCAACACGGAATTGCTCTGCACGCAGTGCAGGGGAATCGGGCCTCATCTCGCGGCGAGGGGGAAGTCTCATGGTTTTTCTCGAGTTGCGGCGGGAACCTGGGGTATATTCTCGAGTTACGACGGGGATGGCCCTTCCACCCACGTGTTTCTTCAGCGATGTCAGGACTCCTGCCTAGATGCGAGGGACAACTCTGGATTCTCCTCGAGGCTTTGCAGGGCAATTGGGACGCCTCTCCAGCTGAGACGGGAGACGAAGGGTCCCTTTCCACGTGCCACAGGAATCCTGGGTCTCCTATCAAGTTTCACGAGGAGTCACGCATCGTCTCCTTTGGAGGCACTGATCTCCGCGTACCTCTGGAGTTTTCAAAGGATGTGAGGCCTCCGGTCGCGATGAGGTGGAGGACTAGGTCTTTCTCTGTGGTCTCCACAGGGGATTCAGACATCCTTTCGTCTTGGGAGATGCAAGACGAGCCTGCATTCCAGTCACTGCAGGGATATCCGGCCTTATTTTGAGTCAGGGCATCGCGGTGTCCATTCCACTTGAGGCCGCAAACTCAGGGTCCCTCTCACATACCTAGAGCTGAGAGAAGCCTCCTCTTGAGGTGCTTGTGGTAAGGTGGTATTCCTCTGGAGTGGAAGCCAGGGACTAACCTCTCATCTCGAGTTGATTTTTGTCCCACGGAGCTCTTTCGTGTTGCTGCAGTGACCTCAGGATCCGTCTAGCCTTGAAACAGTGTTCTTGGGGTTTCTCTGGAGTGCCATCAAGGAAATCAAGGCTCCTTTCATGTGTGATGTGCAAGACGGAATTGCTCTGCACGCAGTGCAGGGGAATCGGGCCTCATCTCGCGGCGAGGGGGAAGTCTCATGGTTTTTCTCGAGTTGCGGCGGGAACCTGGGGTATATTCTCGAGTTACGACGGGGATGGCCCTTCCACCCACGTGTTTCTTCACCGACGTCACGACTCCTGCCTAGTTGCGAGGGACAACTCTGGATTCTCCTCGAGGCTTGGCAGGGCAATTGGGACGCCTCTCCAGCTGAGGCGGGAGACCAAGTGTCCCTTTCCACGTGCCACAGGAATCCTGGGACTCCTATCAAGTTTCACGAGGAGTCAGGCATCGTCTCCTTTGGAGGCACTGATCTCCGCGTACCTCTGGAGTTTTCAAAGGATGTGAGGCTATCGGTCGCGATGAGGTGGGGAACTAAGTCTTTCTCTGTGCTTTCCACAGGGGATTCAGACATCCTTTCGTCCTGGGAGATGCAAGACGAGCCTGCATTGAAGTCACTGCAGGGATATCCGGCCTTATTTCGAGTCAGGGCATCGCGGTGTCCATTCCACTTGAGGCCGCAAACTCAGGGTCCCTCTCACATACCTAGAGCTGAGAGAAGCCTCCTCTTGAGGTGCTTGTGGTAAGGTGGTATTCCTCTGGAGACGAATCCAGGGACTAACCTCTCTTTTCGAGTTGATTTTTGGTCCACAGAGTTCTTTCGTGTTGCTACAGTGACCTCAGGATCCCTCTATCCTTGAAACAGTGTTCTTGGGGTTTCTCTGGAGTGCCATCAAGGAAATCAAGGCTCCTTTCATGTGTGATGTGCAAGACGGAATTGCTCTGCACGCAGTACAGGGGAATCGGGCTTCATCTCGCATCGAGGGGGAAGTCTCATGGTTTTTCTCGAGTTGCGGCGGGAACCTGGGGTATATTCTCGAGTTACGACGGGGATGGCCCTTCCACCCAAGTGTTTGTTCAGCCACGTCAGGACTCCTGCCTAGTTGCGAGGGACAACTCGGGATTCTCCTCGAGGCTTGGCAGGGCAATTGGAACGCCTCTCCAGCTGAGGCGGGAGACCAAGGGTCCCTTTCCACGTGCCACAAGAATCCTGGGACTCCTATCAAGTTTCACGAGGAGTCAGGCATCGTCTCCTTTGGAGGCACTGATCTCCGCGTACCTCTGGAGTTTTCAAAGGATGTGAGGCCTCCGGTCGCGATGAGGTGGGGAACTAGATGTTTCTCTGTGGTCTCCACAGGGGATTCAGACATCCTTTCTTCTTGGGAGATGCAAGACGAGCCTGCATTCCAGTCACTGCAGGGATATCCGGGCTTATTTCGAGTCAGGGCATCGCGGTGTCCATTCCACTTGAGGCCGTAAACTCAGGATCCCTCTCACATACCTAGAGCTGAGAGAAGCCTCCTCTTGAGGTGCTTGTGGTAAGGTGGTATTCCTCAGGAGTCGAAGCCAGGGACTAACCTCTCATCTCGTGTTGATTCTTGGTCCACAGAGCTCTTTCGTGTTGCTACAGTGACCTCAGGATCCCTCTAGCCTTGAAACAGTGTTCTTGGGGTTTCTCTGGAGTGCCATCAAGGAAATCAAGGCTCCTTTCATGTGTGATGTGCAACACGGAATTGCTCTGCACGCAGTGCAGGGGAATCGGGCCTCATCTCGCGGCGAGGGGGAAGTCTCATGGTTTTTCTCGAGTTGCGGCGGGAACCTGGGGTATATTCTCGAGTTACGACGGGAATGGCCCTTCCACACACGTGTGTGTTCAGCCATGTCAGGACTCCTGCCTAGTTGCGAGATACAACTCGGGATTCTCCTCGAGGCTTTGCAGGGCAATTGGGACTCCTCTCCAGCTGAGACGGGAGACCAAAGGTCCCTTTCCCCGTGCCACAGGAATGCTGGGCCTCCTATCAAGTTTCACGAGGAGTCAGGCATCGTCTCCTTTGGAGGCACTGATCTCCGCATACCTCTGGAGTTTTCAAAGGATTTGAGGCCTCCTGTCGCGATGAGGTGGGGAACTAGGTCTTTCTCTGTGGTCTCCACAGGGGATTCAGACACCCTTTCTTCTTGGGAGATGCAAGACGAGCCTGCATTCCAGTCACTGCAGTGATATCTGGCCTTATTTCGAGTCAGGGCATCGCGGTGTCCATTCCACTTGAGGCCGCAAACTCAGGGTCCCTCTCACATACCTAGAGCTGAGAGAAGCCTCCTCTTGAGATGCTTGTGGTAAGGTGGTATTCCTCTGGAGACGAATCCAGGGACTAACCTCTCTTTTCGAGTTGATTTTTGGTCCACAGAGTTCTTTCGTGTTGCTACAGTGACCTCAGGATCCCTCTATCCTTGAAACAGTGTTCTTGGGGTTTCTCTGGAGTGCCATCAAGGAAATCAAGGCTCCTTTCATGTGTGATGTGCAAGACGGAATTGCTCTGCACGCAGTACAGGGGAATCGGGCCTCATCTCGCATCGAGGGGGAAGTCTCATGGTTTTTCTCGAGTTGCGGCGGGAACCTGGGGTATATTCTCGAGTTACGACGGGGATGGCCCTTCCACCCAAGTGTTTGTTCAGCCACGTCAGGACTCCTGCCTAGTTGCGAGGGACAACTCTGGATTCTCCTCGAGGCTTGGCAGGGCAATTGGAACGCCTCTCCAGCTGAGGCGGGAGACCAAGAGTCCCTTTCCACGTGCCACAAGAATCCTGGGACTCCTATCAAGTTTCACGAGGAGTCAGGCATCGTCTCCTTTGGAGGCGCTGATCTCCGCGTACCTCTGGAGTTTTCAAAGGATGTGAGGCCTCCGGTCGCGATGAGGTGGGGAACTAGATGTTTCTCTGTGGTCTCCACAGGGGATTCAGACATCCTTTCTTCTTGGGAGATGCAAGACGAGCCTGCATTCAAGTCACTGCAGGGATATCCGGCCTTATTTCGAGTCAGGGCATCGCGGTGTCCATTCCACTTGAGGCCGCAAACTCAGGGTCCCTCTCACATACCTAGAGCTGAGAGAAGCCTCCTCTTGAGGTGCTTGTGGTAAGGTGGTATTCCTCTGGAGTCGAAGCCAGGGACTAACCTCTCATCTCGAGTTGATTTTTGGCCCACGGAGCTCTTTCGTGTTCCTACAGTGACCTCAGGATCCCTCTAGCCTTGAAACAGTGTTTTTGGGGTTTCTCTGGAGTGCCATGAAGGAAATCAAGGCTCCTTTCATGTGTGATGTGCAACACGGAATTGCTCTGCACGTAGTGCAGGGGAATCGGGCCTCATCTCGCGGCGAGGGGGAAGTCTCATGGTTTTTCTCGAGTTGCGGCGGGAACCTGGGGTATATTCTCGAGTTACGACGGGGATGGCCCTTCCACCCAAGTGTTTGTTCAGCCACGTCAGGACTCCTGCCTAGTTGCGAGGGACAACTCGGGATTCTCCTCGAGGCTTTGCAGGGCAATTGGGACGCCTCTCCAGCTGAGACGGGAAACGAAGGGTCCCTTTCCACGTGCCACAGGAATCCTGGGTCTCCTATCAAGTTTCACGAGGAGTCAGGCATCGTCTCCTTTGGAGGCACTGATCTCCGCGTACCTCTGGAGTTTTCAAAGGATGTGAGGCCTCCGGTCGCGATGAGGTGGAGAACTAGGTCTTTCTCTGTGGTCTCCACAGGGGATTCAGACATCCTTTCGTCTTGGGAGATGCAAGACGAGCCTGCATTCCAGTCACTGCAGGGATATCCGGCCTTATTTTGAGTCAGGGCATCGCGTTGTCCATTCCACTTGAGGCCGCAAACTCAGGGTCCCTCTCACATACCTAGAGCTGAGAGAAGCCTCCTCTTGAGGTGCTTGTGGTAAGGTGGTATTCCTCTGGAGTCGAAGCCAGGGACTAACCTCTCATCTCGAGTTGATTTTTGGCCCACGGAGCTCTTTCGTGTTGCTACAGTGACCTCAGGATCCCTCTAGCCTTGAAACAGTGTTCTTGGGGTTTCGCTGGAGTGCCATCAAGGAAATTAAGGCTCCTTTCATGTGTGATGTGCAAGACGGAATTGCTCTGCACGCAGTGCAGGGGAATCGGGCCTCATCTCGCGGCGAGGGGGAAGTCTCATGGTTTTTCTCGAGTTGCGGCGGGAACCTGGGGTATATTCTCGAGTTACGACGGGGATGGCCCTTCCACCCACGTGTTTCTTCAGCGACGTCACGACTCCTGCCTAGTTGCGAGGGACAACTCTGGATTTCCCTCGAGGCTTGGCAGGGCAATTGGAACGCCTCTCCAGCTGAGGCGGGAGACCAAGGGTCCCTTTCCACGTGCCACAAGAATCCTGGGACTCCTATCAAGTTTCACGAGGAGTCAGGCATCGTCTCCTTTGGAGGCACTGATCTCCGCGTACCTCTGGAGTTTTCAAAGGATGTGAGGCCTCCGGTCGCGATGAGGTGGGGAACTAGATGTTTCTCTGTGGTCTCCACAGGGGATTCAGACACCCTTTCTTCTTGGGAGATGCAAGAAGAGCCTGCATTCCAGTCACTGCAGGGATATCCGGCCTTATTTCGAGTCAGGGCATCGCGGTGTCCATTCCACTTGAGGCCGCAAACTCAGGATCCCTCTCACATACCTAGAGCTGAGAGAAGCCTCCTCTTGAGGTGCTTGTGGTAAGGTGGTATTCCTCAGGAGTCGAAGCCAGGGACTAACCTCTCATCTCGTGTTGATTCTTGGTCCACGGAGCTCTTTCGTGTTGCTACAGTGACCTCAGGATCCCTCTAGCCTTGAAACAGTGTTCTTGGGGTTTCTCTGGAGTGCCATCAAGGAAATCAAGGCTCCTTTCATGTGTGATGTGCAACACGGAATTGCTCTGCACGCAGTGCAGGGGAATCGGGACTCATCTCGCGGCGAGGGGGAAGTCTCATGGTTTTTCTCGAGTTGCGGCGGGAACCTGGGGTATATTCTCGAGTTACGACGGGGATGGCCCATCCACACACGTGTGTGTTCAGCCATGTCAGGACTCCTGCCTAGTTGCGAGGGACAACTGGGGATTCTCCTCGAGGCTTTGCAGGGCAATTGGGACTCCTCTCCAGCTGAGACGGGCGACCAAAGGTCCCTTTCCACGTGCCACAGGAATCCTGGGTCTCCTATCAAGTTTCACGAGGAGTCAGGCATCGTCTCCTTTGGAGGCACTGATCTCCGCATACCTCTGGAGTTTTCAAAGGATTTGAGGTTTCCTGTCGCGATGAGGTGGGGAACTAGGTCTTTCTCTGTGGTCTCCACAGGGGATTCAGACACCCTTTCTTCTTGGGAGATGCAAGACGAGCCTGCATTCCAGTCACTGCAGGGATATCTGGCCTTATTTCGAGTCAGGGCATCGCGGTGTCCATTCCACTTGAGGCCGCAAACTCAGGGTCCCTCTCACATACCTAGAGCTGAGAGAAGCCTCCTCTTGAGGTGCTTGTGGTAAGGTGGTATTCCTCTGGAGACGAATCCAGGGACTAACCTCTCTTTTCGAGTTGATTTTTGGTCCACAGAGTTCTTTCGTGTTGCTACAGTGACCTCAGGATCCCTCTATCCTTGAAACAGTGTTCTTGGGTTTTCTCTGGAGTGCCATCAAGGAAATCAAGGCTCCTTTCATGTGTGATGTGCAAGACGGAATTGCTCTGCACGCAGTACAGGGGAATCGGGCCTCATCTCGCGGCGAGGGGGAAGTCTCATGGTTTTTCTCGAGTTGCGGCGGGAACCTGGGGTATATTCTCGAGTTACGACGGGGATGGCCCTTCCACCCAAGTGTTTGTTCAGCTACGTCAGGACTCCTGCCTAGTTGCGAGGGACAACTCGGGATTCTCCTCGAGGCTTTGCAGGGCAATTGGGACGCCTCTCCAGCTGAGACGGGAGACGAAGGGTCCCTTTCCACGTGCCACAGGAATCCTGGGTCTCCTATCAAGTTTCACGAGGAGTCACGCATCGTCTCCTTTGGAGGCACTGATCTCCGCGTACCTCTGGAGTTTTCAAAGGATGTGAGGCCTCCGGTCGCGATGAGGTGGAGAACTAGGTCTTTCTCTGTGGTCTCCACAGGGGATTCAGACATCCTTTCGTCTTGGGAGATGCAAGACGAGCCTGCATTCCAGTAACTGCAGGGATATCCGGCCTTATTTTGATTCAGGGCATCGCGGTGTCCATTCCACTTGAGGCCGCAAACTCAGGGTCCCTCTCACATACCTAGAGCTGAGAAAAGCCTCCTCTTGAGGTGCTTGTGGTAAGGTGGTATTCCTCTGGAGTCGAAGCCAGGGACTAACCTCTCATCTCGAGTTGATTTTTGGCCCACGGAGCTCTTTCGTGTTGCTACAGTGACCTCAGGATACCTCTAGCCTTGAAACAGTGTTCTTGGGGTTTCTCTGGAGTGCCATCAAGGAAATCAAGGCTCCTTTCATGTGTGATGTGCAAGACGGAATTGCTCTGCACGCAGTGCAGGGGAATCGGGCCTCATCTCGCGGCGAGGGGGAAGTCTCATGGTTTTTCTCGAGTTGCGGCGGGAACCTGGGGTATATTCACGAGTTACGATGGGGATGGCCCTTCCACCCACGTGTTTCTTCAGCGACGTCACGACTCCTGCCTAGTTGCGAGGGACAACTCTGGATTCTCCTCGATGCTTGGCAGGGCAATTGGGACGCCTCTCCAGCTGAGGCGGGAGACCAAGTGTCCCTTTCCAAGTGCCACAGGAATCCTGGGACTCCTATCAAGTTTCACGAGGAGTCAGGCATCGTCTCCTTTGGAGGCACTGATCTCCGCGTACCTCTGGGGTTTTCAAAGGATGTGAGGCTATCGGTCGCGATGAGGTGGGGAACTAAGTCTTTCTCTGTGCTTTCCACAGGGGATTCAGACATCCTTTCGTCCTGGGAGATGCAAGACGAGCCTGCATTGAAGTCACTGCAGGGATATCCAGCCTTATCTCGCGTCAGGGCATCGCGGTGTCCATTCCACTTGAGGCCGCAAACTCAGGGTCCCTCTCACATACCTAGAGCTGAGAGAAGCCTCCTCTTGACGTGCTTGTGGTAAGGTGGTATTCCTCTGGAGACGAATCCAGGGACTAACCTCTCTTTTCGAGTTGATTTTTGGTCCACAGAGTTCTTTCGTGTTGCTACAGTGACCTCAGGATCCCTCTATCCTTGAAACAGTGTTCTTGGGGTTTCTCTGGAGTGCCATCAAGGAAATCAAGGCTCCTTTCATGTGTGATGTGCAAGACGGAATTGCTCTGCACGCAGTACAGGGGAATCGGGCTTCATCTCGCATCGAGGGGGAAGTCTCATGGTTTTTCTCGAGTTGCGGCGGGAACCTGGGGTATATTCTCGAGTTACGACGGGGATGGCCCTTCCACCCAAGTGTTTGTTCAGCCACGTCAGGACTCCTGCCTAGTTGCGAGGGACAACTCGGGATTCTCCTCGAGGCTTGGCAGGGCAATTGGAACGCCTCGCCAGCTGAGGCGGGAGACCAAGGGTCCCTTTCCACGTGCCACAAGAATCCTGGGACTCCTATCAAGTTTCACGAGGAGTCAGGCATCGTCTCCTTTGGAGGCACTGATCTCCGCGTACCTCTGGAGTTTTCAAAGGATGTGAGGCCTCCGGTCGCGATGAGGTGGGGAACTAGATGTTTCTCTGTGGTCTCCACAGGGGATTCAGACATCCTTTCTTCTTGGGAGATGCAAGACGAGCCTGCATTCAAGTCACTGCAGGGATATCCGGCCTTATTTCGAGTCAGGGCATCGCGGTGTCCATTCCACTTGAGGCCGCAAACTCAGGATCCCTCTCACATACCTAGAGCTGAGAGAAGCCTCCTCTTGAGGTGCTTGTGGTAAGGTGGTATTCCTCAGGAGTCGAAGCCAGGGACTAACCTCTCATCTCGTGTTGATTCTTGGTCCACGGAGCTCTTTCATGTTGCTACAGTGACCTCAGGATCCCTCTAGCCTTGAAACAGTGTTCTTGGGGTTTCTCTGGAGTGCCATCAAGGAAATCAAGGCTCCTTTCATGTGTGATGTGCAAGACGGAATTGCTCTGCACGCAGTGCAGGGGAATCGGGCCTCATCTCGCGGCGAGGGGGAAGTCTCATGGTTTTTCTCGAGTTGCGGCGGGAACCTGGGGTATATTCTCGAGTTACGACGGGGATGGCCCTTCCACACACGTGTGTGTTCAGCCATGTCAGGACTCCTGCCTAGTTGGGAGACACAACTCGGGATTCTCCTCGAGGCTTTGCAGGGCAATTGGGACACCTCTTCAGCTGAGACGGGAGACCAAAGGTCCCTTTCCACGTGCCACAGGTATCCTGGGTCTCCTATCAAGTTTCACGAGGAGTCAGGCATCGTCTCCTTTGGAGGCACTGATCTCCGCATACCTCTGGAGTTTTCAAAGGATTTGAGGCCTCCTGTCGCGATGAGGTGGGGAACTAGGTCTTTCTCTGTGGTCTCCACAGGGGATTCAGACACCCTTTCTTCTTGGGAGATGCAAGACGAGCCTGCATTCCAGTCACTGCAGGGATATCTGGCCTTATTTCGAGTCAGGGCATCGCGGTGTCCATTCCACTTGAGGCCGCAAACTCAGGGTCCCTCTCACATACCTAGAGCTGAGAGAAGCCTCCTCTTGAGGTGCTTGTGGTAAGGTGGTATTCCTCTGGAGACGAATCCAGGGACTAATCTCTCTTTTCGAGTTGATTTTTGGTCCACAGAGTTCTTTCGTGTTGCTACAGTGACCTCAGGATCCCTCTAGCCTTGAAACAGTGTTCTTGGGGTTTCTCTGGAGTGCCATCAAGGAAATCAAGGCTCCTTTCATGTGTGATGTGCAAGACGGAATTGCTCTGCACGCAGTACAGGGGAATCGGGCCTCATCTCGCATCGATGGGGAAGTCTCATGGTTTTTCTCGAGTTGCGGCGGGAACCTGGGGTATATTCTCGAGTTACGAAGGGGATGGCCCTTCCACACACGTGTTTGTTCAGCCACGTCAGGACTCCTGCCTAGTTGCGAGACACAACTCGGGATTCTCCTTGAGGCTTGGCAGGGCAATTGGAACGCCTCTCCAGCTGAGGCGGGAGACCAAGGGTCCCTTTCCACGTGCCACAAGAATCCTGGGACTCCTATCAAGTTTCACGAGGAGTCAGGCATCGTCTCCTTTGGAGGCACTGATCTCCGCGTACCTCTGGAGTTTTCAAAGGATGTGAGGCCTCCGGTCGCGATGAGGTGGGGAACTAGATGTTTCTCTGTGGTCTCCACAGGGGATTCAGACATCCTTTCTTCTTGGGAGATGCAAGACGAGCCTGCATTCAAGTCACTGCAGGGATATCCGGCCTTATTTCGAGTCAGGGCATCGCGGTGTCCATTCCACTTGAGGCCGCAAACTCAGGGTCCCTCTCACATACATAGAGCTGAGAGAAGCCTCCTCTTGAGGTGCTTGTGGTAAGGTGGTATTCCTCTGGAGTCGAAGCCAGGGACTAACCTCTCATCTCGAGTTGATTTTTGGCCCACGGAGCTCTTTCGTGTTCCTACAGTGACCTCAGGATCCCTCTCGCCTTGAAACAGTGTTCTTGGGGTTTCTCTGGAGTGCCATCAAGGAAATCAAGGCTCCTGTCATGTGTGATGTGCAAGACGGAATTGCTCTGCACGCAGTGCAGGGGAATCGGGCCTCATCTCGCGGCGAGGGGGAAGTCTCATGGTTTTTCTCGAGTTGCGGCGGGAACCTGGGGTATATTCTCGAGTTACGACGGGGATGGCCCTTCCACCCACGTGTTTCTTCAGCGACGTCAGGACTCCTGCCTAGTTGCGAGGGACAACTCGGGATTCTCCTCGAGGCTTTGCAGGGCAATTGGGACGCCTCTCCAGCTGAGACGGGAAACGAAGGGTCCCTTTCCACGTGCCACAGGAATCCTGGGTCTCCTATCAAGTTTCACGAGGAGTCATGCATCGTCTCCTTTGGAGGCACTGATCTCCGCGTACCTCTGGAGTTTTCAAAGGATGTGAGGCCTCCGGTCGCGATGAGGTGGAGAACTAGGTCTTTCTCTGTGGTCTCCACAGGGGATTCAGACATCCTTTCGTCTTGGGAGATGCAAGACGAGCCTGCATTCCAGTCACTGCAGGGATATCCGGCCTTATTTTGAGTCAGGGCATCGCGTTGTCCATTCCACTTGAGGCCGCAAACTCAGGGTCCCTCTCACATACCTAGAGCTGAGAGAAGCCTCCTCTTGAGGTGCTTGTGGTAAGGTGGTATTCCTCTGGAGTCGAAGCCAGGGACTAACCTCTCATCTCGAGTTGATTTTTGGCCCACGGAGCTCTTTCGTGTTGCTACAGTGACCTCAGGATCCCTCTAGCCTTGAAACAGTGTTCTTGGGGTTTCTCTGGAGTGCCATCAAGGAAATCAAGGCTCCTTTCATGTGTGATGTGCAAGACGGAATTGCTCTGCACGCAGTGCAGGGGAATCGGGCCTCATCTCGCGGCGAGGGGGAAGTCTCATGGTTTTTCTCGAGTTGCGGCGGGAACCTGGGGTATATTCTCGAGTTACGACGGGGATGGCCCTTCCACCCACGTGTTTCTTCAGCGACGTCACGACTCCTGCCTAGTTGCGAGGGACAACTCTGGATTCCCCTCGAGGCTTGGCAGGGCAATTGGAACGCCTCTCCAGCTGAGGCGGGAGACCAAGGGTCCCTTTCCACGTGCCACAAGAATCCTGGGATTCCTATCAAGTTTCACGAGGAGTCAGGCATCGTCTCCTTTGGAGGCACTGATCTCCGCGTACCTCTGGAGTTTTCAAAGGATGTGAGGCCTCCGGTCGCGATGAGGTGGGGAACTAGATGTTTCTCTGTGGTCTCCACAGGGCATTCAGACATCCTTTCTTCTTGGGAGATGCAAGAAGAGCCTGCATTCAAGTCACTGCAGGGATATCCGGCCTTATTTCGAGTCAGGGCATCGCGGTGTCCATTCCACTTGAGGCCGCAAACTCAGGATCCCTCTCACATACCTAGAGCTGAGAGAAGCCTCCTCTTGAGGTGCTTGTGGTAAGGTGGTATTCCTCAGGAGTCGAAGCCAGGGACTAACCTCTCATCTCGTGTTGATTCTTGGTCCACGGAGCTCTTTCGTGTTGCTACAGTGACCTCAGGATCCCTCTAGCCTTGAAACAGTGTTCTTGGGGTTTCTCTGGAGTGCCATCAAGGAAATCAAGGCTCCTTTCATGTGTGATGTGCAACACAGAATTGCTCTGCACGCAGTGCAGGGGAATCGGGCCTCATCTCGCGGCGAGGGGGAAGTCTCATGGTTTTTCTCGAGTTGCGGCGGGAACCTGGGGTATATTCTCGAGTTACGACGGGGATGGCCCATCCACACACGTGTGTGTTCAGCCATGTCAGGACTCCTGCCTAGTTGGGAGACACAACTCTGGATTCTCCTCGAGGCTTTGCAGGGCAATTGGGACTCCTCTCCAGCTGATACGGGAGACCAAAGGTCCCTTTCCACGTGCCACAGGAATCCTGGGTCTCCTATCAAGTTTCACGAGGAGTCAGGCATCGTCTCCTTTGGAGGCACTGATCTCCGCATACCTCTGGAGTTTTCAAAGGATTTGAGGCCTCCTGTCGCGATGAGGTGGGGAACTAGGTCTTTCTCTGTGGTCTCCACAGGGGATTCAGACACCCTTTCTTCTTGGGAGATGCAAGACGAGCCTGCATTCCAGTCACTGCAGGGATATCTGGCCTTATTTCGAGTCAGGGCATCACGGTGTCCATTCCACTTGAGGCCGCAAACTCAGGGTCCCTCTCACATACCTAGAGCTGAGAGAAGCCTCCTCTTGAGGTGCTTGTGGTAAGGTGGTATTCCTCTGGAGACGAATCCAGGGACTAACCTCTCTTTTCGAGTTGATTTTTGGTCCACAGAGTTCTTTCGTGTTGCTACAGTGACCTCAGGATCCCTCTATCCTTGAAACAGTGTTCTTGGGGTTTCTCTGGAGTGCCATCAAGGAAATCAAGGCTCCTTTCATGTGTGATGTGCAAGACGGAATTGCTCTGCACGCAGTACAGGGGAATTGGGCCTCATCTCGCATCGAGGGGGAAGTCTCATGGTTTTTCTCGAGTTGCGGCGGGAACCTGGGGTATATTCTCGAGTTACGACGGGGATGGCCCTTCCACCCAAGTGTTTGTTCAGCCACGTCAGGACTCCTGCCTAGTTGCGAGGGACAACTTGGGATTCTCCTCGAGGCTTTGCAGGGCAATTGGGACGCCTCTCCACCTGAGACGGGAGACGAAGGGTCCCTTTCCACGTGCCACAGGAATCCTGGGTCTCCTATCAAGTTTCACGAGGAGTCACGCATCGTCTCCTTTGGAGGCACTGATCTCCGCGTACCTCTGGAGTTTTCAAAGGATGTGAGGCCTCCGGTCGCGATGAGGTGGAGAACTAGGTCTTTCTCTGTGGTCTCCACAGGGGATTCAGATATCCTTTCGTCTTGGGAGATGCAAGACGAGCCTGCATTCCAGTCACTGCAGGGATATCCGGCCTTATTTTGAGTCAGGGCATCGCGGTGTCCATTCCACTTGAGGCCGCAAACTCAGGGTCCCTCTCACATACCTAGAGCTGAGAGAAGCCTCCTCTTGAGGTGCTTGTGGTAAGGTGGTATTCCTCTGGAGTCGAAGCCAGGGACTAACCTCTCATCTCGAGTTGATTTTTGGCCCACGGAGCTCTTTCGTGTTGCTACAGTGACCTCAGGATCCCTCTAGCCTTGAAACAGTGTTCTTGGGGTTTCTCTGGAGTGCCATCAAGGAAATCAAGGCTCCTTTCATGTGTGATGTGCAAGACGGAATTGCTCTGCACGCAGTGCAGGGGAATCGGGCCTCATCTCGCGGCGAGGGGAAAGTCTCATGGTTTTTCTCGAGTTGCGGCGGGAACCTGGAGTATATTCTCGAGTTACGACGGGGATGGCCCTTCCACCCACGTGTTTCTTCAGCGA
This sequence comes from Cervus elaphus, assembly GCF_910594005.1. Lineage (NCBI taxonomy): Eukaryota > Metazoa > Chordata > Mammalia > Artiodactyla > Cervidae > Cervus > Cervus elaphus. Next base: position 355,464 of record NW_025316710.1, on the reverse strand, counting down.
CGTCACGACTCCTGCCTAGTTGCGAGGGACAACTCTGGATTCTCCTCGATGCTTGGCAGGGCAATTGGGACGCCTCTCCAGCTGAGGCGGGAAACCAAGTGTCCCTTTCCAAGTGCCACAGGAATCCTGGGACTCCTATCAAGTTTCACGAGGAGTCAGGCATCGTCTCCTTTGGAGGCACTGATCTCCGCGTACCTCTGGGGTTTTCAAAGGATGTGAGGCTATCGGTCGCGATGAGGTGGACAACTAAGTCTTTCTCTGTGCTTTCCACAGGGGATTCAGACATCCTTTCGTCCTGGGAGATGCAAGACGAGCCTGCATTCAAGTCACTGCAGGGATATCCGGCCTTATTTCGAGTCAGGGCATCGCGGTGTCCATTCCACTTGAGGCCGCAAAGTCAGGGTCCCTCTCACATACCTAGAGCTGAGAGAAGCCTCCTCTTGAGGTGCTTGTGGTAAGGTGGTATTCCTCAGGAGTCGAAGCCAGGGACTAACCTCTCATCTCGTGTTGATTCTTGGTCCACGGAGCTCTTTCGTGTTGCTACAGTGACCTCAGGATCCCTCTAGCCTTGAAACAGTGTTCTTGGGGTTTCTCTGGAGTGCCATCAAGGAAATCAAGGCTCCTTTCATGTGTGATGTGCAACACGGAATTGCTCTGCACGCAGTGCAGGGGAATCGGGCCTCATCTCGCGGCGAGGGGGAAGTGTCATGGTTTTTCTCGAGTTGCGGCGGGAACCTGGGGTATATTCTCGAGTTCCGACGGGGATGGCCCTTCCACACACGTGTGTGTTCAGCCATGTCAGGACTCCTGCCTAGTTGCGAGGGACAACTCGGGATTCTCCTCGAGGCTTTGCAGGGCAATTGGGACGCCTCTCCAGCTGAGACGGGAGACCAAGGGTCCCTTTCCACGTGCCACAGAAATCCTGGGTCTCCTATCAAGTTTCACGAGGAGTCAGGCATCGTCTCCTTTGGAGGCACTGATCTCCGCATACCTCTGGAGTTTTCAAAGGATTTGAGGCCTCCTGTCGCGATGAGGTCGGGAACTAGGTCTTTCTCTGTGGTCTCCACAGGGGATTCAGACACCCTTTCGTCTTGGGAGATGCAAGACGAGCCTGCATTCCAGTCACTGCAGGGATATCCGGCCTTATTTCGACTCAGGGCATCGCGGTGTCCATTCCACTTGAGGCCGCAAACTCAGGGTCCCTCTCACATACCTAGAGCTGAGAGACGCCTCCTCTTGAGGTGCTTGTGGTAAGGTGATATTCCTCTGGAGTCGAAGCCAGGGACTAACCTCTCATCTCGAGTTGATTTTTGGTCCACGGAGCTCTTTCTTGTTGCTACAGTGACCTCAGGATCCCTCTAGCCTTGAAACAGTGTTCTTGGGGTTTCTCTGGAGTGCCATGAAGGAAATCAAGGCTCCTTTCATGTGTGATGTGCAACACAGAATTGCTCTGCACGCAGTGCAGGGGAATCGGGCCTCATCTCGCGGCGAGGGGGAAGTCTCATGGTTTTTCTCGAGTTGCGGCGGGAACCTGGGGTATATTCTCGAGTTACGACGGGGATGGCCCTTCCACACACGTGTTTGTTCAGCCACGTCAGGACTCTTGCCTAGTTGCAAGACACAACTCGGGATTCTCCTCGAGGCTTGGCAAGGCAATTGGGACGCCTCTCCAGCTGAGGCGGGAGACCAAGGGTCCCTTTCCACGTGCCACAGGAATCCTGGGACTCCTATCAAGTTTCACGAGGAGTCAGGCATCGTCTCCTTTGGAGGCACTGATCTCCGCGTACCTCTGGAGTTTTCAAAGGATGTGAGGCCTCCGGTCGCGATGAGGTGGGAAACTGGTTCTTTCTCTGTGGTCTCCACAGGGGATTCAGACATCCTTTCATCTTGGGAGATGCAAGACGAGCCTGCATTCAAGTCACTGCAGGGATATCCAGCCTTATTTCGCGTCAGGGCATCGCGGTGTCCATTCCACTTGAGGCCGCAAACTCAGGGTCCCTCTCACATACCTAGAGCTGAGAGAAGCCTCCTCTTGAGGTGCTTGTGGTAAGGTGGTATTCCCCTGGAGTCGAAGCCAGGGACTAACCTCTCATCTCGAGTTGATTTTTGGCCCACGGAGCTCTTTCGTGTTGCTACAGTGACCTCAAGATCCCTCTAGCCTTGAAACAGTGTTCTTGGGGTTTCTCTGGAGTGCCATCAAGGAAATCAAGGCTCCTTTCATGTGTGATGTGCAACACGGAATTGCTCTGCACGCAGTGCAGGGGAATCGGGCCTCATCTCGCGGCGAGGGGGAAGTCTCATGGTTTTTCTCGAGTTGCGGCGGGAACCTGGGGTATATTCTCGAGTTACGACGGGGATGGCCCTTCCACCCACGTGTTTCTTCAGCGACGTCAGGACTCCTGCCTAGTTGCGAGGGACAACTCTGGATTCTCCTCGAGGCTTGGCAGGGCAATTGGGACGCCTCTCCAGCTGAGGCGGAAGACCAAGTGTCCCTTTCCAAGTGCCACAGGAATCCTGGGACTCCTATCAAGTTTCACGAGGAGTCAGGCATCGTCTCCTTTGGAGGCACTGATCTCCGCGTACCTCTGGAGTTTTCAAAGAATGTGAGGCTATTGGTCGCGATGAGGTGGGGAACTAAGTCTTTCTCTGTGCTTTCCACTGGGGATTCAGACATCCTTTCGTCCTGGGAGATGCAAGACGAGCCTGCATTGACGTCACTGCAGGGATATCCGGCCTTATTTTGAGTCAGGGCATCGCGGTGTCCATTCCACTTGAGGCCGCAAACTCAGGGTCCCTCTCACATACCTAGAGCTGAGAGAAGCCTCCTCTTGAGGTGCTTGTGGTAAGGTGGTATTCCTCTGGAGACGAATCCAGGGACTAACCTCTCTTTTCGAGTTGATTTTTGGTCCACAGAGTTCTTTCTTGTTGCTACAGTGACCTCAGGATCCCTCTATCCTTGAAACAGTGTTCTTGGGGTTTCTCTGGAGTGCCATCAAGGAAATCAAGGCTCCTTTCATGTGTGATGTGCAAGACGGAATTGCTCTGCACGCAGTACAGGGGAATCGGGCCTCATCTCGCATCGAGGGGGAAGTCTCATGGTTTTTCTCGAGTTGCGGCGGGAACCTGGGGTATATTCTCGAGTTACGACGGGGATGGCCCTTCCACCCACGTGTTTGTTCAGCCACGTCAGGACTCCTGCCTAGTTGCGAGGGACAATTCTGGATTCTCCTCGAGGCTTGGCAGGGCAATTGGGACGCCTCTCCAGCTGAGACGGGAGACCAAGGGTCCCTTTCCACGTGCCACAGGAATCCTGGGTCTCCTATCAAGTTTCACGAGGAGTCAGGCATCGTCTCCTTTGGAGGCACTGATCTCCGCATACCTCTGGAGTTTTCAAAGGATTTGAGGCCTCCTGTCGCGATGAGGTGGGGAACTAGGTCTTTCTCTGTGGTCTCCACAGGGGATTCAGACACCCTTTCGTCTTGGGAGATGCAAGACGAGCCTGCATTCCAGTCACTGCAGGGATATCCGGCCTTATGTCGAGTCAGGGCATCGCGGTGTCCATTCCACTTGAGGCCGGAAACTCAGGGTCCCTCTCACATACCTAGAGCTGAGAGAAGCCTCCTCTTGAGGTGCTTGTGGTAAGGTGGTATTCCTCTGGAGTCGAAGCCAGGGACTAACCTCTCATCTCGAGTTGATTTTTGGTCCACGGAGCTCTTTCTTGTTGCTACAGTGACCTCAGGATCCCTCTAGCCTTGAAACAGTGTTCTTGGGGTTTCTCTGGAGTGCCATGAAGGAAATCAAGGCTCCTTTCATGTGTGATGTGCAACACAGAATTGCGCTGCACGCAGTGCAGGGGAATCGGGCCTCATCTCGCGGCGAGGGGGAAGTCTCATGGTTTTTCTCGAGTTGCGGCGGGAACCTGGGGTATATTCTCGACTTACGACGGGGATGGCCCTTCCACACACGTGTTTGTTCAGCCACGTCAGGACTCTTGCCTAGTTGCGAGACACAACTCGGGATTCTCCTCGAGGCTTGGCAAGGCAATTGGGACGCCTCTCCAGCTGAGGCGGGAGACCAAGGGTCCCTTTCCACGTGCCACAGGAATCCTGGGACTCCTATCAAGTTTCACGAGGAGTCAGGCATCGTCTCCTTTGGAGGCACTGATCTCCGCGTACCTCTGGAGTTTTCAAAGGATGTGAGGCCTCCGGTCGCGATGAGGTGGAGAACTGGTTCTTTCTCTGTGGCCTCCACAGGGGATTCAGACATCCTTTCATCTTGGGAGATGCAAAACGAGCCTGCATTCAAGTCACTGCAGGGATATCCAGCCTTATTTCGCGTCAGGGCATCCCGGTGTCCATTCCACTTGAGGCCGCAAACTCAGGGTCCCTCTCACATACCTAGAGCTGAGAGAAGCCTCCTCTTGAGGTGCTTGTGGTAAGGTGGTATTCCTCTGGAGTCGAAGCCAGGGACTAACCTCTCATCTCGAGTTGATTTTTGGCCCACGGAGCTCTTTCGTGTTGCTACAGTGACCTCAGGATCCCTCTAGCCTGGAAACAGTGTTCTTGGGGTTTCTCTGGAGTGCCATCAAGGAAATCAAGGCTCCTTTCATGTGTGATGTGCAACACGGAATTGCTCTGCACGCAGTACAGGGGAATCGGGCCTCATCTCGCGGCGAGGGGGTAGTCTCATGGTTTTTCTCGAGTTGCGGCGGGAACCTGGGGTATATTCTCGAGTTACGACGGGGATGGCCCTTCCACCCACGTGTTTCTTCAGCGACGTCAGGACTCCTGCCTAGTTGCGAGGGACAACTCTGGATTCTCCTCGAGGCTTGGCAGGGCAATTGGGACGCCTCTCCAGCTGAGGCGGGAGACCAAGTGTCCCTTTCCAAGTGCCACAGGAATCCTGGGACTCCTATCAAGTTTCACGAGGAGTCAGGCATCGTCTCCTTTGGAGGCACTGATCTCCACGTACCTCTGGAGTTTTCAAAGAATGTGAGGCTATTGGTCGCGATGAGGTGGGGAACTAAGTCTTTCTCTGTGCTTTCCACAGGGGATTCAGACATCCTTTCGTCCTGGGAGATGCAAGACGAGCCTGCATTCCAGTCACTGCAGGGATATCCGGCCTTATGTCGAGTCAGGGCATCGCGGTGTCCATTCCACTTGAGGCCGGAAACTCAGGGTCCCTCTCACATACCTAGAGCTGAGAGAAGCCTCCTCTTGAGGTGCTTGTGGTAAGGTGGTATTCCTCTGGAGTCGAAGCCAGGGACTAACCTCTCATCTCGAGTTGATTTTTGGTCCACGGAGCTCTTTCTTGTTGCTACAGTGACCTCAGGATCCCTCTAGCCTTGAAACAGTGTTCTTGGGGTTTCTCTGGAGTGCCATGAAGGAAATCAAGGCTCCTTTCATGTGTGATGTGCAACACAGAATTGCGCTGCACGCAGTGCAGGGGAATCGGGCCTCATCTCGCGGCGAGGGGGAAGTCTCATGGTTTTTCTCGAGTTGCGGCGGGAACCTGGGGTATATTCTCGAGTTACGACGGGGATGGCCCTTCCACACACGTGTTTGTTCAGCCACGTCAGGACTCTTGCCTAGTTGCGAGACACAACTCGGGATTCTCCTCGAGGCTTGGCAAGGCAATTGGGACGCCTCTCCAGCTGAGGCGGGAGACCAAGGGTCCCTTTCCACGTGCCACAGGAATCCTGGGACTCCTATCAAGTTTCACGAGGAGTCAGGCATCGTCTCCTTTGGAGGCACTGATCTCCGCGTACCTCTGGAGTTTTCAAAGGATGTGAGGCCTCCGGTCGCGATGAGGTGGAGAACTGGTTCTTTCTCTGTGGTCTCCACAGGGGATTCAGACATCCTTTCATCTTGGGAGATGCAAAACGAGCCTGCATTCAAGTCACTGCAGGGATATCCAGCCTTATTTCGCGTCAGGGCATCCCGGTGTCCATTCCACTTGAGGCCGCAAACTCAGGGTCCCTCTCACATACCTAGAGCTGAGAGAAGCCTCCTCTTGAGGTGCTTGTGGTAAGGTGGTATTCCCCTGGAGTCGAAGCCAGGGACTAACCTCTCATCTCGAGTTGATTTTTGGCCCACGGAGCTCTTTCGTGTTGCTACAGTGACCTCAGGATCCCTCTAGCCTGGAAACAGTGTTCTTGGGGTTTCTCTGGAGTGCCATCAAGGAAATCAAGGCTCCTTTCATGTGTGATGTGCAACACGGAATTGCTCTGCACGCAGTGCAGGGGAATCGGGCCTCATCTCGCGGCGAGGGGGAAGTCTCATGGTTTTTCTCGAGTTGCGGCGGGAACCTGGGGTATATTCTCGAGTTACGACGGGGATGGCCCTTCCACCCACGTGTTTCTTCAGCGACGTCAGGACTCCTGCCTAGTTGCGAGGGACAACTCTGGATTCTCCTCGAGGCTTGGCAGGGCAATTGGGACGCCTCTCCAGCTGAGGCGGGAGACCAAGTGTCCCTTTCCAAGTGCCACAGGAATCCTGGGACTCCTATCAAGTTTCACGAGGAGTCAGGCATCGTCTCCTTTGGAGGCACTGATCTCCGCGTACCTCTGGAGTTTTCAAAGAATGTGAGGCTATTGGTCGCGATGAGGTGGGGAACTAAGTCTTTCTCTGTGCTTTCCACAGGGGATTCAGACATCCTTTCGTCCTGGGAGATGCAAGACGAGCCTGCATTCAAGTCACTGCAGGGATATCCGGCCTTATTTCGAGTCAGGGCATCGCGGTGTCCATTCCACTTGAGGCCGCAAACTCAGGGTCCCTCTCACATACCTAGAGCTGAGAGAAGCCTCCTCTTGAGGTGCTTGTGGTAAGGTGGTATTCCTCTGGAGACGAATCCAGGGACTATCCTCTCTTTTCGAGTTGATTTTTGGTCCACAGAGTTCTTTCTTGTTGCTACAGTGACCTCAGGATCCCTCTATCCTTGAAACAGTGTTCTTGGGGTTTCTCTGGAGTGCCATCAAGGAAATCAAGGCTCCTTTCATGTGTGATGTGCAAGACGGAATTGCTCTGCACGCAGTACAGGGGAATCGGGCCTCATCTCGCATCGAGGGGGAAGTCTCATGGTTTTTCTCGAGTTGCGGCGGGAACCTGGGGTATATTCTCGAGTTACGACGGGGATGGCCCTTCCACCCACGTGTTTGTTCAGCCACGTCAGGACTCCTGCCTAGTTGCGAGGGACAACTCTGGATTCTCCTCGAGGCTTGGCAGGGCAATTGGGACGCCTCTCCAGCTGAGACGGGAGACCAAGGGTCCCTTTCCACGTGCCACAGGAATCCTGGGTCTCCTATCAAGTTTCACGAGGAGTCAGGCATCGTCTCCTTTGGAGGCACTGATCTCCGCATACCTCTGGAGTTTTCAAAGGATTTGAGGCCTCCTGTCGCGATGAGGTGGGGAACTAGGTCTTTCTCTGTGGTCTCCACAGGGGATTCAGACACCCTTTCGTCTTGGGAGATGCAAGACGAGCCTGCATTCAAGTCACTGCAGGGATATCCGGCCTTATTTCGAGTCAGGGCATCGCGGTGTCCATTCCACTTGAGGCCGCAAACTCAGGGTCCCTCTCACATACCTAGAGCTGAGAGAAGCCTCCTCTTGAGGTGCTTGTGGTAAGGTGGTATTCCTCTGGAGTCGAAGCCAGGGACTAACCTCTCATCTCGAGTTGATTTTTGGTCCACGGAGCTCTTTTTTGTTGCTACAGTGACCTCAGGATCCCTCTAGCCTTGAAACAGTGTTCTTGGGGTTTCTCTGGAGTGCCATGAAGGAAATCAAGGCTCCTTTCATGTGTGATGTGCAACACAGAATTGCGCTGCACGCAGTGCAGGGGAATCGGGCCTCATCTCGCGGCGAGGGGGAAGTCTCATGGTTTTTCTCGAGTTGCGGCGGGAACCTGGGGTATATTCTCGAGTTACGACGGGGATGGCCCTTCCACACACGTGTTTGTTCAGCCACGTCAGGACTCTTGCCTAGTTGCGAGACACAACTCGGGATTCTCCTCGAGGCTTGGCAAGGCAATTGGGACGCCTCTCCAGCTGAGGCGGGAGACCAAGTGTCCCTTTCCACGTGCCACAGGAATCCTGGGACTCCTATCAAGTTTCACGAGGAGTCAGGCATCGTCTCCTTTGGAGGCACTGATCTCCGCGTACCTCTGGAGTTTTCAAAGGATGTGAGGCGTCCGGTCGCGATGAGGTGGGGAACTGGTTCTTTCTCTGTGGTCTCCACAGGGGATTCAGACATCCTTTCATCTTGGGAGATGCAAGACGAGCCTGCATTCAAGTCACTGCAGGGATATCCAGCCTTATTTCGCGTCAGGGCATCGCGGTGTCCATTCCACTTGAGGCCGCAAACTCAGGGTCCCTCTCACATACCTAGAGCTGAGAGAAGCCTCCTCTTGAGCTGCTTGTGGTAAGGTGGTATTCCCCTGGAGTCGAAGCCAGGGACTAACCTCTCATCTCGAGTTGATTTTTGGCCCACGGAGCTCTTTCGTGTTGCTACAGTGACCTCAGGATCCCTCTAGCCTTGAAACAGTGTTCTTGGGGTTTCTCTGGAGTGCCATCAAGGAAATCAAGGCTCCTTTCATGTGTGATGTGCAACACGGAATTGCTCTGCATGCAGTGCAGGGGAATCGGGCCTCATCTCGCGGCGAGGGGGAAGTCTCATGGTTTTTCTCGAGTTGCGGCGGGAACCTGGGGTATATTCTCGAGTTACGACGGGGATGGCCCTTCCACCCACGTGTTTCTTCAGCGACGTCAGGACTCCTGCCTAGTTGCGAGGGACAACTCTGGATTCACCTCGAGGCTTGGCAGGGCAATTGGGACGCCTCTCCAGCTGAGGCGGGAGACCAAGTGTCCCTTTCCAAGTGCCACAGGAATCCTGGGACTCCTATCAAGTTTCACGAGGAGTCAGGCATCGTCTCCTTTGGAGGCACTGATCTCCGCGTACCTCTGGAGTTTTCAAAGAATGTGAGGCTATTGGTCGCGATGAGGTGGGGAACTAAGTCTTTCTCTGTGCTTTCCACAGGGGATTCAGACATCCTTTCGTCCTGGGAGATGCAAGACGAGCCTGCATTGAAGTCACTGCAGGGATATCCGGCCTTATTTCGAGTCAGGGCATCGCGGTGTCCATTCCACTTGAGGCCGCAAACTCAGGGTCCCTCTCACATACCTAGAGCTGAGAGAAGCCTCCTCTTGAGGTGCTTGTGGTAAGGTGGTATTCCTCTGGAGACGAATCCAGGGACTAACCTCTCTTTTCGAGTTGATTTTTGGTCCACAGAGTTCTTTCTTGTTGCTACAGTGACCTCAGGATCCCTCTATCCTTGAAACAGTGTTCTTGGGGTTTCTCTGGAGTGCCATCAAGGAAATCAAGGCTCCTTTCATGTGTGATGTGCAAGACGGAATTGCTCTGCACGCAGTACAGGGGAATCAGGCCTCATCTCGCATCGAGGGGGAAGTCTCATGGTTTTTCTCGAGTTGCGGCGGGAACCTGGGGTATATTCTCGAGTTACGACGGGGATGGCCCTTCCACCCACGTGTTTGTTCAGCCACGTCAGGACTCCTGCCTAGTTGCGAGGGACAACTCTGGATTCTCCTCGAGGCTTGGCAGGGCAATTGGGACGCCTCTCCAGCTGAGACGGGAGACCAAGGGTCCCTTTCCACGTGCCACAGGAATCCTGGGTCTCCTATCAAGTTTCACGAGGAGTCAGGCATCGTCTCCTTGGGAGGCACTGATCTCCGCATACCTCTGGAGTTTTCAAAGAATTTGAGGCCTCCTGTCGCGATGAGGTGGGGAACTAGGTCTTTCTCTGTGGTCTCCACAGGGGATTCAGACACCCTTTCGTCTTGGGAGATGCAAGACGAGCCTGCATTCAAGTCACTGCAGGGATATCCGGCCTTATTTCGAGTCAGGGCATCGCGGTGTCCATTCCACTTGAGGCCGCAAACTCAGGGTCCCTCTCACTTACCTAGAGCTGAGAGAAGCCTCCTCTTGAGGTGCTTGTGGTAAGGTGGTATTCCTCTGGAGTCGAAGCCAGGGACTAACCTCTCATCTCGAGTTGATTTTTGGTCCACGGAGCTCTTTCTTGTTGCTACAGTGACCTCAGGATCCCTCTAGCCTTGAAACAGTGTTCTTGGGGTTTCTCTGGAGTGCCATGAAGGAAATCAAGGCTCCTTTCATGTGTGATGTGCAACACAGAATTGCTCTGCACGCAGTGCAGGGGAATCGGGCCTCATCTCGCGGCGAGGGGGAAGTCTCATGGTTTTTCTCGAGTTGCGGCGGGAACCTGGGGTATATTCTCGAGTTACGACGGGGATGGCCCTTCCACACACGTGTTTGTTCAGCCACGTCAGGACTCTTGCCTAGTTGCGAGACACAACTCGGGATTCTCCTCGAGGCTTGGCAAGGCAATTGGGACGCCTCTCCAGCTGAGGCGGGAGACCAAGGGTCCCTTTCCACGTGCCACAGGAATCCTGGGACTCCTATCAAGTTTCACGAGGAGTCAGGCATCGTCTCCTTTGGAGGCACTGATCTCCGCGTACCTCTGGAGTTTTCAAAGGATGTGAGGCCTCCGGTCGCGATGAGGTGGGGAACTGGTTCTTTCTCTGTGGTCTCCACAGGGGATTCAGACATCCTTTCATCTTGGGAGATGCAAGACGAGCCTGCATTCAAGTCACTGCAGGGATATCCAGCCTTATTTCGCGTCAGGGCATCGCGGTGTCCATTCCACTTGAGGCCGCAAACTCAGGGTCCCTCTCACATACCTAGAGCTGAGAGAAGCCTCCTCTTGAGGTGCTTGTGGTAAGGTGGTATTCCCCTGGAGTCGAAGCCAGGGACTAACCTCTCATCTCGAGTTGATTTTTGGCCCACGGAGCTCTTTCGTGTTGCTACAGTGACCTCAGGATCCCTCTAGCCTTGAAACAGTGTTCTTGGGGTTTCTTTGGAGTGCCATCAAGGAAATCAAGGCTCCTTTCATGTGTGATGTGCAACACGGAATTGCTCTGCACGCAGTGCAGGGGAATCGGGCCTCATCTCGCGGCGAGGGGGAAGTCTCATGGTTTTTCTCGAGTTGCGGCGGGAACCTGGGGTATATTCTCGAGTTATGACGGGGATGGCCCTTCCACACACGTGTTTCTTCAGCGACGTCAGGACTCCTGCCTAGTTGCGAGGGACAACTCTGGATTCTCCTCGAGGCTTGGCAGGGCAATTGGGACACCTCTCCAGTTGAGGCGGGAGACCAAGTGTCCCTTTCCAAGTGCCACAGGAATCCTGGGACTCCTATCAAGTTTCACGAGGAGTCAGGCATCGTCTCCTTTGGAGGCACTGATCTCCGCGTACCTCTGGAGTTTTCAAAGAATGTGAGGCTATTGGTCGCGATGAGGTTGGGAACTAAGTCTTTCTCTGTGATTTCCACAGGGGATTCAGACATCCTCTCGTCCTGGGAGATGCAAGACGAGCCTGCATTGAAGTCACTGCAGGGATATCTGGCCTTATTTCGAGTCAGGGCATCGCGGTGTCCATTCCACTTGAGGCCGCAAACTCAGGGTCCCTCTCACATACCTAGAGCTGAGAGAAGCCTCCTCTTGAGGTGCTTGTGGTAAGGTGGTATTCCTCTGGAGACGAAGCCAGGGACTAACCTCTCATCTCGTGTTGACTCTTGGTCCACGGAGCTCTTTCGTGTTGCTACAGTGACCTCAGGATCCCTCTAGCCTTGAAACAGTGTTCTTGGGGTTTCTCTGGAGTGCCATCAAGGAAATCAAGGCTCCTTTCATGTGTGATGTGCAACAAGGAATTGCTCTGCACGCAGTGCAGGGGAATCGGGCCTCATCTCGCGGCGAGGGGGAAGTCTCATGGTTTTTCTCGAGTTGCGGCGGGAACCTGGGGTATATTCTCGAGTTACGACGGGGATGGCCCTTCCACACACGTGTGTGTTCAGCCATGTCAGGCCTCCTGCCTAGTTGCGAGGGACAACTCGGGATTCTCCTCGAGGCTTGGCAGGGCAATTGGGACGCCTCTCCAGCTGAGACGGGAGACCAAGGGTCCCTTTCCACGTGCCACAGGAATCCTGGGTCTCCTATCAAGTTTCACGAGGAGTCAGGCATCGTCTCCTTTGGAGGCACTGATCTCCGCATACCTCTGGAGTTTTCAAAGGATTTGAGGCCTCCTGTCGCGATGAGGTGTGGAACTAGGTCTTTCTCTGTGGTCTCCACAGGGGATTCAGACACCCTTTCGTCTTGGGAGATGCAAGACGAGCCTGCATTCCAGTCACTGCAGGGATATCCGGCCTTATGTCGAGTCAGGGCATCGCGGTGTCCATTCCACTTGAGGCCGGAAACTCAGGGTCCCTCTCACATACCTAGAGCTGAGAGAAGCCTCCTCTTGAGGTGCTTGTGGTAAGGTGGTATTCCTCAGGAGTCGAAGCCAGGGACTAACCTCTCATCTCGTGTTGATTCTTGGTCCACGGAGCTCTTTCGTGTTGCTACAGTGACCTCAGGATCCCTCTAGCCTTGAAACAGTGTTCTTGGGGTTTCTCTGGGGTGCCATCAAGGAAATCAAGGCTCCTTTCATGTGTGATGTGCAACACGGAATTGCTCTGCACGCAGTGCAGGGGAATCGGGCCTCATCTCGCATCGAGGGGGATGTCTCATGGTTTTTCTCGAGTTGGGGTGGGAACCTGGGGTATATTCTCGAGTTACGACGGGGATGGCCCTTCCACACACGTGTTTCTTCAGCCACGTCAGGACTCCTGCCTAGTTGCGAGGGACAACTCGGAATTCTCCTCGAGGCTTGGCAGGGCAATTGGAACGCCTCTCCAGCTGAGACGGGAGACCAAGGGTCCCTTTCCAAGTGACACAGGAATCCTGGGACTCCTATCAAGTTTCACGAGGAGTCAGGCATCGTCTCCTTTGGAGGCACTGATCTCCGCGTACCTCTGGAGTTTTCAAAGGATGTGAGGCTATCGGTCGCAATGAGGTGGGGAACTAAGTCTTTCTCTGTGCTTTCCACAGGGGATTCAGACATCCTTTCGTCCTGGGAGATGCAAGACGAGCCTGCATTGAAGTCACTGCAGGGATATCCGGCCTTATTTCGAGTCAGGGCATCGTGGTGTCCATTCCACTTGAGGCCGCAAACTCAGGGTCCCTCTCACATACCTAGAGCTGAGAGAAGCCTCCTCTTGAGGTGCTTGTGGTAAGGTGGTATTCCTCTGGAGACGAATCCAGGGAGTAACCTCTCTTTTCGAGTTGATTTGTGGTCCACAGAGTTCTTTCGTGTTGCTACAGTGACCTCAGGATCCCTCTATCCTTGAAACAGTGTTCTTGGGGTTTCTCTGGAGTGCCATCAAGGAAATCAAGGCTCCTTTCATGTGTGATGTGCAAGACGGAATTGCTCTGCACGCAGTACAGGGGAATCGGGCCTCATCTCGCATCGAGGGGGAAGTCTCATGGTTTTTCTCGAGTTGCGGCGGGAACCTGGGGTATATTCTCGAGTTACGACGGGGATGGCCTTTCCACCCACGTGTTTGTTCAGCCACGTCAGGACTCCTGCCTAGTTGCGAGGGACAACTCGGGATTCTCCTCGAGGCTTGGCAGGGCAATTGGTACGCCTCTCCAGCTGAGGCGGGAGACCAAGGGTCCCTTTCCACGTGCCACAGGAATCCTGGGACTCCTATCAAGTTTCACGAGGAGTCAGGCATCGTCTCCTTTGGAGGCACTGATTTCCGCATACCTCTGGAGTTTTCAAAGGATTTGAGGTCTCCTGTCGCGATGAGGTGGGGAACTAGGTCTTTCTCTGTGGTCTCCACAGGGGATTCAGACACCCTTTCGTCTTGGGAGATGCAAGACGAGCCTGCATTCCAGTCACTGCAGGGATATCCGGCCTTATGTCGAGTCAGGGCATCGCGGTGTCCATTCCACTTGAGGCCGCAAACTCAGGGTCCCTCTCACATACCTAGAGCTGAGAGAAGCCTCCTCTTGAGGTGCTTGTGGTAAGGTGGTATTCCTCTGGAGTCGAAGCCAGGGACTAACCTCTCATCTCGAGTTGATTTTGGGTCCACGGAGCTCTTTCGTGTTGCTACAGTGACCTCAGGATCCCTCTAGCCTTGAAACAGTGTTCTTGGGGTTTCTCTGGAGTGCCATCAAGGAAATCAAGGCTCCTTTCATGTGTGATGTGCAACACGGAATTGCTCTGCACACAGTGCAGGGGAATCGGGCCTCATCTCGCGGCGAGGGGGAAGTCTCATGGTTTTTCTCGAGTTGCGGCGGGAACCTGGGGTATATTCTCGAGTTACGACGGGGATGGCCCTTCCACTCACGTGTTTGTTCAGCCACGTCAGGACTGTTGCCTAGTTGCGAGACACAACTCGGGATTCTCCTCGAGGCTTGGCAAGGCAATTGGGACGCCTCTCCAGCTGAGGCGGGAGACCAAGGGTCCCTTTCCGCGTGCCACAGGAATCCTGGGACTCCTATCAAGTTTCACGAGGAGTCAGGCATCGTCTCCTTTGGAGGCACTGATCTCCGCGTACCTCTGGAGTTTTCAAAGGATGTGAGGCTATCGGTCGCGATGAGGTGGGGAACTAAGTCTTTCTCTGTGGTCTCCACAGGGGATTCAGACACCCTTTCGTCCTGGGAGATGCAAGACGAGCCTGCATTGAAGTCACTGCAGGGATATCCGGCCTTATTTCGAGTCAGGGCATCGCGGTGTCCATTCCACTTGAGGCCGCAAACTCAGGGTCCCTCTCACATACCTAGACCTGAGAGAAGCCTCCTCTTGAGGTGCTTGTGGTAAGGTGGTATTCCTCTGGAGACGAATCCAGGGACTAACCTCTCTTTTCGAGTTGATTTTTGGTCCACAGAGTTCTTTCGTGTTGCTACAGTGACCTCAGGATCCCTCTAGCCTTGAAACAGTGTTCTTGGGGTTTCTCTGGAGTGCCATGAAGGAAATCAAGGCTCCTTTCATGTGTGATGTGCAACACAGAATTGCTCTGCACGCAGTGCAGGGGAATCGGGCCTCATCTCGCGGCGAGGGGGAAGTCTCATGGTTTTTCTCGAGTTGCGGCGGGAACCTGGGGTATATTCTCGAGTTACGACGGGGATGGCCCTTCCACCCACGTGTTTGTTCAGCCACGTCAGGACTCCTGCCTAGTTGCGAGGGACAACTCGGGATTCTCCTCGAGGCTTGGCAGGGCAATTGGGACGCCTCTCCAGCTGAGGCGGGAGACCAAGGGTCCCTTTCCACGTGCCACAAGAATCCTGGGACTCCTATCAAGTTTCACGAGGAGTCAGGCATCGTCTCCTTTGGAGGCACTGATCTCCGCGTACCTCTGGAGTTTTCAAAGGATGTGAGGCCTCCGATCGCCATGAGGTGGGGAACTAGGTGTTTCTCTGTGATCTCCACAGGGGATTCAGACATCCTTTCTTCTTGGGAAATGCAAGACGAGCCTGCATTCAAGTCACTGCAGGGATATCCGGCCTTATTTCGAGTCAGGGCATCGCGGTGTCCATTCCACTTGAGGCCGCAAACTCAGGATCCCTCTCACATACCTAGAGCTGAGAGAAGCCTCCTCTTGAGGTGCTTGTGGTAAGGTGGTATTCCTCAGGAGTCGAAGCCAGGGACTAACCTCTCATCTCGTGCTGATTCTTGGTCCACGGAGCTCTTTCGTGTTGCTACAGTGACCTCAGGATCCCTCTAGCCTTGAAACAGTGTTCTTGGGGTTTCTCTGGAGTGCCATCAAGGAAATCAAGGCTCCTTTCATGTGTGATGTGCAACACGGAATTGCTCTGCACGCAGTGCAGGGGAATCGGGCCTCATCTCGCGGTGAGGGGGAAGTCTCATGGTTTTTCTCGAGTTGCGGCGGGAACCTGGGGTATATTCTCGAGATACGACGGGGATGGCCCTTCCACCCAAGTGTTTCTTCAGCGACGTCAGGACTCCTGCCTCCTTGCGAGGGACAACTCGGGATTCTCCTCGAGGCTTTGCAGGGCAATTGGGACGCCTCTCCAGCTGAGACGGGAGACCAAGTGTCCCTTTCCACGTGCCACAGGAATCCTGGGTCTCCTATCAAGTTTCACGAGGATTCAGGCATCGTCTCCTTTGGAGGCACTGTTCTCCGCATACCTCTGGAGTTTTCAAAGGATTTGAGGCCTCCTGTCGCGATGAGGTGGGGAACTAGGTCTTTCTCTGTGGTCTCCACAGGGGATTCAGACACCCTTTCGTCTTGGGAGATGCAAGACGAGCCTGCATTCCAGTCACTGCAGGGATATCCGGCCTTATTTCGAGTCAGGGCATCGCGGTGTCCATTCCACTTGAGGCCGCAAACTCAGGGTCCCTCTCACATACCTAGAGCTGAGAGAAGCCTCCTCTTCAGGTGCTTGTGGTAAGGTGGTATTCCTCTGGAGTCGAAGCCAGGTACTAACCTCTCATCTCGAGTTGATTTTTGGTGTACGGAGCTCTTTCGTGTTGCTACGGTGACCTCAGGGTCACTCTAGCCTTGAAACAGTGTTCTTGGGGTTTCTCTGGAGTGCCATCAAGGAAATCAAGGCTCCTTTCATGTGTGATGTACAACACAGAATTGCTCTGCACGCAGTGCAGGGGAATCGGGCCTCATCTCGCGGCGAGGGGGAGTCTCATGGTTTTTCTCGAGTTGCGGCGGGAACCTGGGGTATATTCTCGAGTTACGACGGGGATGGCCCTTCCACACACGTGTTTGTTCAGCCACCTTAGGACTCTTGCCTAGTTGCGAGACACAACTCGGGATTCTCCTCGAGGCTTGGCAAGGCAATTGGGACGCCTCTCCAGCTGAGGCGGGAGACCAAGGGTCCCTTTCCACGTGCCACAGGAATCCTGGGACTCCTATCAAGTTTCACGAGGAGTCAGGCATCGTCTCCTTTGGAGGCACTGATCTCCGCGTACCTCTGGAGTTTTCAAAGGATGTGAGGCCTCCGCTCGCGATGAGGTGGGGAACTAGGTCTTTCTCTGTGGTCTCCACAGGGGATTCAGACACCCTTTCATCTTGGGAGATGCAAGACGAGCCTGCATTCAAGTCACTGCAGGGATATCCAGCCTTATTTCGCGTCAGGGCATCGCGGTGTCCATTCCACTTGAGGCCGCAAACTCAGGGTCCCTCTCACATACCTAGAGCTGAGAGAAGCCTCCTCTTGAGGTGCTTGTGGTAAGGTGGTATTCCTCTGGAGTCGAAGCCAGGGACTAACCTCTCATCTCGAGTTGATTTTTGGCCCACGGAGCTCTTTCGTGTTGCTACAGTGACCTCAGGATCCCTCTAGCCTTGAAACAGTGTTCTTGGGGTTTCTCTGTAGTGCCATCAAGGAAATCAAGGCTCCTTTCATGTGTGATGTGCAACACTGAATTGCTCTGCACGCAATGCAGGGGAATCGGTCCTCATCTCGCGGCGAGGGGGAAGTCTCATGGTTTTTCTCGAGTTGCGGCGGGAACCTGGGGTATATTCTCGATTTACGACGGGGATGGCCCTTCCACCCACGTGTTTCTTCAGCGACGTCAGGACTCCTGCCTAGTTGCGAGGGACAACTCTGGATTCTCCTCGAGGCTTGGCAGGGCAATTGGGACGCCTCTCCAGCTGAGGCGGGAGACCAAGGGTCCCTTTCGAAGTGCCACAGGAATCCTGGGACTCCTATCAAGTTTCACGAGGAGTCAGGCATCGTCTCCTTTGGAGGCACTGATCTCGGCATACCTCTGGAGTTTTCAAAGGATGTGAGGCTATCGGTCGCGATGAGGTGGGGAACAAAGTCTCTCTGTGCTTTCCACAGGGGATTCAGACATCCTTTCGTCCTGGCAGATGCAAGACGAGCCTGCATTGAAGTCACTGCAGGGATATCCGGCCTTATTTCGAGTCAGGGCATCGCGGTGTCCATTCCACTTGAGGCCGCAAACTCAGGGTCCCTCTCACATACGTAGAGCTGAGAGAAGCCTCCTCTTGAGGTGCTTGTGGTAAGGTGGTATTCCTCTGGAGACGAATCCAGGGACTAACCTCTCTTTTCGAGTTGATTTTTGGTCCACAGAGTTCTTTCGTCTTGCTACAGTGACCTCAGGATCCCTCTATCCTTGAAACAGTGTTCTTGGGGTTTCTCTGGAGTGCCATCAAGGAAATCAAGGCTCCTTTCATGTGTGATGTGCAAGTCGGAATTGCTCTGCACGCAGTACAGGGGAATCGGGCCTCATCTCGCATCGAGGGGGAAGTCTCACGGTTTTTCTCGAGTTGCGGCGGGAACCTGGGGTATATTCTCGAGTTACGACGGGGATGGCCCTTCCACCCACGTGTTTGTTCAGCCACGTCAGGACTCCTGCCTAGTTGCGAGGGACAACTCGGGATTCTCCTCGAGGCTTGGCAGGGCAATTGGAACGCCTCTCCAGCTGAGGCGGGAGACCAAGGGTCCCTTTCCACGTGCCACAAGAATCCTGGGACTCCTATCAAGTTTCACGAGGAGTCAGGCATCGTCTCCTTTGGAGGCACTGATCTCCGCGTACCTCTGGAGTTTTCAAAGGATGTGAGGCCTCCGATCGCGATAAGGTGGGAAACTAGGTGTTTCTCTGTGGTCTCCACAGGGGATTCAGACATCCTTCCTTCTTGGGAGATGCAAGACGAGCCTGCATTCAAGTCACTGCAGGGATATCCAGCCTTATTTCGAGTCAGGGCATCGCGGTGTCCATTCCACTTGAGACCGCAAACTCAGGGTCCCTCTCACATACCTAGAGCTGAGAGAAGCCTCCTCTTGAGGTGCTTGTGGTAAGGTGGTATTCCTCAGGAGTCGAAGCCAGGGACTAACCTCTCATCTCGAGTTGATTTTTGGCCCACGGAGCTCTTTCGTGTTGCTACAGTGACCTCAGGATCCCTCTAGCCTTGAAACAGTGTTCTTGGGGTTTCTCTGGAGTGCCATGAAGGAAATCAAGGCTCCTTTCATGTGTGATGTGCAACACGGAATTGCTCTGCACGCAGTGCAGGGGAATCGGGCCTCATCTCGCGGCGAGGGGGAAGTCTCATGGTTTTTCTCGAGTTGCGGCGAGAACCTGGGGTATATTCTCCAGTTACGACGGGGATGGCCCTTCCACACACGTGTTTGTTCAGCCACGTCAGGACTCCTGCCTAGTTGCGAGACACACCTCGGGATTCTCCTCGAGGCTTGGCAAGGCAATTGGGACGCCTCTCCAGCTGAGGCGGGAGACCAAGGGTCCCTTTCCACGTGCCACAGGAATCCTGGGACTCCTACCAAGTTTCACGAGGAGTCAGGCATCGTCTCCTTTGGAGGCACTGATCTCCGCGTACCTCTGGAGTTTTCAAAGGATGTGAGGCCTGCGGTCGCGATGAGGTGGGGAACTAGGTGTTTCTCTGTCGTCTCCACAGGGGATTCAGACACCCTTTCATCTTGGGAGATGCAAGACGAGCCTGCATTCAAGTCACTGCAGGGATATCCAGCCTTATTTCGCGTCAGGGAATCGCGGTGTCCATTCCACTTGAGGCCGCAAACTCAGGGTCCCTCTCACATACCTAGAGCTGAGAGAAGCCTCCTCTTGAGGTGCTTGTGGTAAGGTGGTATTCCTCTGGAGTCGAAGCCAGGAACTAACCTCTCATCTCGAGTTGATTTTTGGCCCACGGAACTCTTTCGTGTTGCTACAGTGACCTCAGGATCCCTCTAGCCTTGAAACAGTGTTCTTGGGGTTTCTCTGGAGTGCCATCAAGGAAATCAAGGCTCCTTTCATGTGTGATGTGCAACACGGAATTGCTCTGCACGCAGTGCAGGGGAATCGGGCCTCATCTCGCGGCGAGGGGGAAGTCTCATGGTTTTTCTCGAGTTGCGGCGGGAACCTGGGGTATATTCTCGAGTTACGACGGGAATGGCCCTTCCACCCACGTGTTTCTTCAGCGACGTCAGGACTCCTGCCTACTTGCGAGGGACAACTCTGAATTCTCCTCGAGGCTTGGCAGGGCAATTGGGACGCCTCTCCAGCTGAGGCGGGAGACCAAGGGTCCCTTTCCAAGTGCCACAGGAATCCTGGGACTCCTATCAAGTTTCACGAGGAGTCAGGCATTGTCTCCTTTGGAGGCACTGATCTCCGCGTACCTCTGGAGTTTTCAAAGGATGTGAGGCTATCGGTCGCGATGAGGTGGGGAACTAAGTCTTTCTCTGTGCTTTCCACAGGGGATTCAGACATCCTTTCGTCCTGGGAGATGCAAGACGAGCCTGCATTGAAGTCACTGCAGGGATATCCGGCCTTATTTCGAGTCAGGGCATCGCGGTGTCCATTCCACTTGAGGCCGCAAACTCAGGGTCCCTCTCACATACCTAGAGCTGAGAGAAGCCTCCTCTTGAGGTGCTTGTGGTAAGGTGGTATTCCTCTGGAGACGAATCCAGGGACTAACCTCTCTTTTCGAGTTGATTTTTGGTCCACAGAGTTCTTTCGTCTTTCTACAGTGACCTCAGGATCCCTCTATCCTTGAAACAGTGTTCTTGGGTTTTCTCTGGAGTGCCATCAAGGAAATCAAGGCTCCTTTCATGTGTGATGTGCAAGACGGAATTGCTCTGCACGCAGTACAGGGGAATCGGGCCTCATCTCGCATCGAGGGGGAAGTCTCATGGTTTTTCTCGAGTTGCGGCGGGAACCTGGGGTATATTCTCGAGTTACGTCGGGGATGGCCCTTCCACCCAAGTGTTTGTTCAGCCACGTCAGGACTCCTGCCTAGTTGCGAGGGACAACTCGGGATTCTCCTCGAGGCTTGGCAGGGCAATTGGAACGCCTCTCCAGCTGAGGCGGGAGACCAAGGGTCCCTTTCCACGTGCCACAAGAATCCTGGGACTCCTATCAAGTTTCACGAGGAGTCAGGCATCGTCTCCTTTGGAGGCACTGATCTCCGCGTACCTCTGGAGTTTTCAAAGGATGTGAGGCCTCCGGTCGCGATGAGGTGGGGAACTAGGTGTTTCTCTGTGGTCTCCACAGGGGATTCAGACATCCTTTCTTCTTGGGAGATGCAAGACGAGCCTGCATTCAAGTCACTGCAGGGATATCCGGCCTTATTTCGAGTCAGGGCATCGCGGTGTCCATTCCACTTAAGGCCGCAAACTCAGGATCCCTCTCACATACCTAGAGCTGAGAGAAGCCTCCTCTTGAGGTGCTTGTGGTAAGGTGGTATTCCTCTGGAGTCGAAGCCAGGGACTAACCTCTCATCTCGAGTTGATTTTTGGCCCACGGAGCTCTTTCGTGTTGCTACAGTGACCTCAGGATCCCTCTAGCCTTGAAACAGTGTTCTTGGGGTTTCTTTGGAGTGCCATCAAGGAAATCAAGGCTCCTTTCATGTGTGATGTGCAAGACGGAATTGCTCTGCACGCAGTGCAGGGGAATCGGGCCTCATCTCGCGGCGAGGGGGAAGTCTCATGGTTTTTCTCGAGTTGCGGCGGGAACCTGGGGTATATTCTCGAGTTACGACGGGGATGGCCCTTCCACCCACGTGTTTCTTCAGCGACGTCAGGACTCCTGCCTAGTTGCGAGGGACAACTCGGGATTCTCCTCGAGGCTTGGCAGGGCAATTGGAACGCCTCTCCAGCTGAGGCGGGAGACCAAGTGTCCCTTTCCACGTGCCACAAGAATCCTGGGACTCCTATCAAGTTTCACGAGGAGTCAGGCATCGTCTCCTTTGGAGGCACTGATCTCCGCGTACCTCTGGAGTTTTCAAAGGATGTGAGGCTATCGGTCGCGATGAGGTGGGGAACTAGGTCTTTCTCTGTGGTCTCCACAGGGGATTCAGACACCCTTTCGTCTTGGGAGATGCAAGACGAGCCTGCATTCAAGTCACTGCAGGGATATCCAGCCTTATTTCGCGTCAGGGCATCGCGGTGTTCATTCCACTTGAGACCGCAAACTCAGGGTCCCTCTCACATACCTAGAGCTGAGAGACGCCTCCTCTTGAGGTGCTTGTGGTAAGGTGGTATTCCTCTGGAGTCGAAGCCAGGGAGTAACCTCTCATCTCGAGTTGATTTCTGGCCCACGGAGCTCTTTCGTGTTGCTACAGTGACCTCAGGATCCCTCTAGCCTTGAAACAGTGTTCTTGGGGTTTCTCTGGAGTGCCATGAAGGAAATCAAGGCTCCTTTCATGTGTGATGTGCAACACGGAATTGCTCTGCACGCAGTGCAG
Source organism: Cervus elaphus (assembly GCF_910594005.1). NCBI lineage: Eukaryota > Metazoa > Chordata > Mammalia > Artiodactyla > Cervidae > Cervus > Cervus elaphus. Next base: position 333,306 of record NW_025316710.1, on the reverse strand, counting down.
GGGAATCGGGCCTCATCTCGCGGCGAGGGGGAAGTCTCATGGTTTTTCTCGAGTTGCGGCGGGAACCTGGGGTATATTCTCGAGTTACGACGGGGATGGCCCTTCCACCCACGTGTTTCTTCAGCGACGTCAGGACTCCTGCCTCCTTGCGAGGGAAAACTCGGGATCTCCTCGAGGCTTTGCAGGGCAATTGGGACGCCTCTCCAGCTGAGACGGGAGACCAAGGGTCCCTTTCCACGTGCCACAGGAATCCTGGGTCTCCTATCAAGTTTCACGAGGAGTCAGGCATCGTCTCCTTTGGAGGCACTGATCTCCGCATACCTCTGGAGTTTTCAAAGGATGTGAGGTCTCCTGTCGCGATGAGGTGGGGAACTAGGTCTTTCTCTGTCGTCTCCACAGGGGATTCAGACACCCTTTCGTCTTGGGAGATGCAAGACGAGCCTGCATTCCAGTCACTGCAGGGATATCCGGCCTTATTTCGAGTCAGGGCATCGCGGTATCCATTCCGCTTGAGGCCGCAAACTCAGGGTCCCTCTCACATACCTAGAGCTGAGAGAAGCCTCCTCTTGAGGTGCTTGTGGTAAGGTGGTATTCCTCTGGAGTCGAAGCCAGGGACTAACCTCTCATCTCGAGTTGATTTTTGGCCCACGGAGCTCTTTCGTGTTGCTACAGTGACCTCAGGATCCCTCTAGCCTTGAAACCGTGTTCTTGGGGATTCTCTGGAGTGCCATGAAGGAAATCAAGGCTCCTTTCATGTGTGATGTGCAACACAGAATTGCGCTGCACGCAGTGCAGGGGAATCGGGCCTCATCTCGCGGCGAGGGGGAAGTCTCATGGTTTTTCTCTAGTTGCGGCGAGAACCTGGGGTATATTCTCCGGTTACGACAGGGATGGCCCTTCCACACACGTGTTTGTTCAGCCACGTCAGGACTCTTGCCTAGTTGCGAGACACAACTCGGGATTCTCCTCGAGGCTTGGCAAGGCAATTGGGACTGCTCTCCAGCTTAGGCGGGAGACCAAGGGTCCCTTTCCACGTGCCACAGGAATCCTGGGACTCCTACCAAGTTTCACGAGGAGTCAGGCATCGTCTCCTTTGTAGGCACTGATCTCCGCGTACCTCTGGAATTTTCAAAGGATGTGAGGCTATCGGTCGCGATGAGGTGGGGAACTAAGTCTTTCTCTGTGCTTTCCACAGGGGATTCAGACATCCTTTCGTCCTGGGAGATGCAAGACGAGCCTGCATTGAAGTCACTGCAGGGATATCCGGCCTTATTTCGAGTCAGGGCATCGCGGTGTCCATTCCACTTGAGGCCGCAAACTCAGGGTCCCTCTCACATACCTAGAGCTGAGAGAAGCCTCCTCTTGAGGTGCTTGTGGTAAGTTGGTATTCCTCTGGAGACGAATCCAGGGACTAACCTCTCTTTTCGAGTTGATTTTTGGTCCACAGAGTTCTTTCGTGTTGCTACAGTGACCGCAGGATCCCTCTATCCTTGAAACAGTGTTCTTGGGTTTTCTCTGGAGTGCCATCAAGGAAATCAAGGCTCCTTTCATGTGTGTTGTGCAAGACGGAATTGCTCTGCACGCAGTACAGGGGAATCGGGCCTCATCTCGCATCGAGGGGGAAGTCTCATGGTTTTTCTCGAGTTGCGGCGGGAACCTGGGGTATATTCTCGAGTTACGACGGGGATGGCCCTTCCACCCACGTGTTTGTTCAGCCACGTCAGGACTCCTGCCTAGTTGCGAGGGACAACTCGGGATTCTCCTCGAGGCTTGGCAGGGCAATTGGAACGCCTCTCCAGCTGAGGCGGGAGACCAAGGGTCCCTTTCCACGTGCCACAAGAATCCTGGGACTCCTATCATGTTTCACGAGGAGTCAGGCATCGTCTCCTTTGGAGGCACTGATCTCCGCGTACCTCTGGAGTTTTCAAAGGATGTGAGGCCTCCGGTCGCGATGAGGTTGGGAACTAGGTGTTTCTCTGTGGTCTCCACAGGGGATTCAGACAGCCTTTCATCTTGGGAGATGCAAGACGAGCCTGCATTCAAGTCACTGCAGGGATATCCAGCCTTATTTCGCGTCAGGGCATCGCGATGTCCATTCCACTTGAGACCGCAAACTCAGGGTCCCTCTCACATACCTAGAGCTGAGAGAAGTCTCCTCTTGAGGTGCTTGTGGTAAGGTGGTATTCCTCAGGAGTCGAAGCCAGGGACTAAACTCTCATCTCGTGTTGATTTTTGGCCCACGGAGCTCTTTCGTGTTGCTACAGTGACCTCAGGATCCCTCTAGCCTTGAAACAGTGTTCTTGGGGTTTCTCTGGAGTGCCATGAAGGAAATCAAGGCTCCTTTCATGTGTGATGTGCAACACGGAATTGCTCTGCACGCAGTGCAGGGGAATCGGGCCTCATCTCGCGGCGAGGGGGAAGTCTCATGGTTTTTCTCGAGTTGCGGCGAGAACCTGGGGTATATTCTCCAGTTACGACGGGGATGGCCCTTCCACACACGTGTTTGTTCAGCCACGTCAGGACTCTTGCCTAGTTGCGAGACACAACTCGGGATTCTCCTCGAGGCTTGGCAAGGCAATTGGGACGCCTCTCCAGCTGAGGCGCGAGACCAAGGGTCCCTTTCCACGTGCCACAGGAATCCTGGGACTCCTACCAAGTTTCACGAGGAGTCAGGCATCGTCTCCTTTGGAGGCACTGATCTCCGCGTACCTCTGGAGTTTTCAAAGGATGTGAGGCCTCCGGTCGCGATGAGGTGGGGAACTAGGTCTTTCTCTGTGGTCTCCACAGGGGATTCAGACACCCTTTCATCTTGGGAGATGCAAGACGAGACTGCATTCAAGTCACTGCAGGGATATCCAGCCTTATTTCGCGTCAGGGCATCGCGGTGTCCATTCCACTTGAGACCGCAAACTCAGGGTCCCTCTCACATACCTAGAGCTGAGAGAAGCCTCCTCTTGAGGTGCTTGTGGTAAGGTGGTATTCCTCTGGAGTCGAAGCCAGGAACTAACCTCTCATCTCGAGTTGATTTTTGGCCCACGGAGCTCTTTCTTGTTGCTACAGTGACCTCAGGATCCCTCTAGCCTTGAAACAGTGTTCTTGGGGTTTCTCTGGAGTGCCATCAAGGAAATCAAGGCTCCTTTCATGTGTGATGTGCAACACGGAATTGCTCTGCACGCAGTACAGGGGAATCGGGCCTCATCTCGCGGCGAGGGGGAAGTCTCATGGTTTTTCTCGAGTTGCGGCGGAAACCTGGGGTATATTCTCGAGTTACGACGGGGATGGCCCTTCCACCCACGTGTTTCTTCAGCGACGTTAGGACTCCTGCCTACTTGCGAGGGACAACTCTGGATTCTCCTCGAGGCTTTGCAGGGCAATTGGGTCGCCTCTCCAGCTGAGGCGGGAGACCAAGGGTCCCTTTCCAAGTGCCACAGGAATCCTGGGACTCCTATCAAGTTTCACGAGGAGTCAGGCATCGTCTCCTTTGGAGGCACTGATCTCCGCGTACCTCTGGAGTTTTCAAAGGATGTGAGGCTATCGGTCGCGATGAGGTGGGGAACTAAGTCTTTCTCTGTGCTTTCCACAGGGGATTCAGACATCCTTTCGTCCTGGGAGATGCAAGACGAGCCTGCATTGAAGTCACTGCAGGGATATCCGGCCTTATTTCGAGTCAGGGCATCGCGGTGTCCATTCCACTTGAGGCCGCAAACTCAGGGTCCCTCTCACATACCTAGAGCTGAGAGAAGCCTCCTCTTGAGGTGCTTGTGGTAAGGTGGTATTCCTCTGGAGACGAATCCAGGGACTAACCTCTCTTTTCGAGTTGATTTTTGGTCCACAGAGTTCTTTCGTGTTGCTACAGTGACCTCAGGATCCCTCTATCCTTGAAACAGTGTTCTTGGGTTTTCTCTGGAGTGCCATCAAGGAAATCAAGGCTCCTTTCATGTGTGATGTGCAAGACGGAATTGCTCTGCACGCAGTACAGGGGAATCGGGCCTCATCTCGCATCGAGGGGGAATTCTCATGGTTTTTCTCGAGTTGCGGCGGGAACCTGGGGTATATTCTCGAGTTACGACGGGGATGGCCTTTCCACCCACGTGTTTGTTCAGCCACGTCAGGACTCCTGCCTAGTTGCGAGGGACAACTCGGGATTCTCCTCGAGGCTTGGCAGGGCAATTGGAACGCCTCTCCAGCTGAGGCGGGAGACCAAGGGTCCCTTTCCACGTGCCACAAGAATCCTGGGACTCCTATCAAGTTTCACGAGGAGTCAGGCATCGTCTCCTTTGGAGGCACTGATCTCCGCGTACCTCTGGAGTTTTCAAAGGATGTGAGGCCTCCGCTCGCCATGAGGTGGGGAACTAGGTGTTTCTCTGTGGTCTCCACATGGGATTCAGACATCCTTTCTTCTTGGGAGATGCAAGACGAGCCTGCATTCAAGTCACATCAGGGATATCCGGCCTTATTTCGAGTCAGGGCATCGCGGTGTCCATTCCACTTGAGGCCGCAAACTCAGGATCCCTCTCACATACCTAGAGCTGAGAGAAGCCTCCTCTTGAGGTGCTTGTGGTAAGGTGGTATTCCTCAGGAGTCGAAGCCAGGGACTAACCTCTCATTTCGTGTTGATTCTTGGTCAACGGAGCTCTTTCGTGTTGCTACAGTGACCTCAGGATCCCTCTAGCCTTGAAACAGTGTTCTTGGGGTTTCTCTGGAGTGCCATGAAGGAAATCAAGGCTCCTTTCATGTGTGATGTGCAACACGGAATTGCTCTGCACGCAGTGCAGGGGAATCTGGCCTCATCTCGCGGCGAGGGGGAAGTCTCATGGTTTTTCTCGAGTTGCGGCGGGAACCTGGGGTATATTCTCGAGTTACGACGGGGATGGCCCTTCCACCCACGTGTTTCTTCAGCGAGGTCAGGACTCCTGCCTACTTGCGAGGGACAACTCGGGATTCTCCTCGAGGCATTGCAGGGCAATTGCGACGCCTCTCCAGCTGAGATGGCAGACCAAGGGTCCCTTTCCACGTGCCACAGGAATCCTGGGTCTCCTATCAAGTTTCACGAGGAGTCAGGCATCGTCTCCTTTGGAGGCACTGATCTCCGCATACCTCTGGAGTTTTCAAAGGATGTGAGGCCTCCGGTCGCGATGAGGTGGGGAACTAGGTCTTTCTCTGTGGTCTCCACATGGGATTCAGACACCCTTTCATCTTGGGAGATGCAAGACGAGCCTGCATTCAAGTCACTGCAGGGATATCCAGCCTTATTTCGCGTCAGGGCATCGCGGTGTCCATTCCACTTGAGGCCGCAAACTCAGGGTCCCTCTCACATACCTAGAGCTGAGAGAAGCCTCCTCTTGAGGTGCTTGTGGTAAGGTGGTATTCCTCTGGAGTCGAAGCCAGGAACTAACCTCTCATCTCGTGTTGATTTTTGGCCCACGGAGCTCTTTCGTGTTGCTACAGTGACCTCAGGATCCCTCTAGCCTTGAAACAGTGTTCTTGGGGTTTCTCTGGAGTGCCATCAAGGAAATCAAGGCTCCTTTCATGTGTGATGTGCAACACGGAATTGCTCTGCACGCAGTGTAGGGAAATCGGGCCTCATCTCGCGGCGAGGGGGAAGTCTCATGGTTTTTCTCGAGTTCCGGCGGGAACCTGGGGTATATTCTCGAGTTACGACGGGGATGGTCCTTCCACCCACGTGTTTCTTCAGCGACGTTAGGACTCCTGCCTACTTGCGAGGGACAATTCTGGATTCTCCTCGAGGCTTTGCAGGGCAATTGGGACGCCTCTCCAGCTGAGGCGGGAGACCAAGGGTCCCTTTCCAAGTGCCACAGGAATCCTGGGACTCCTATCAAGTTTCACGAGGAGTCAGGCATCGTCTCCTTTGGAGGCACTGATCTCCGCGTACCTCTGGAGTTTTCAAAGGATGTGAGGCTATCGGTCGCGATGAGGTGGGGAACTAAGTCTTTCTCTGTGCTTTCCACAGGGGATTCAGACATCCTTTCGTCCTGGGAGATGCAAGACGAGCCTGCATTGAAGTCACTGCAGGGATATCCGGCCTTATTTCGAGTCAGGGCATCGCGATGTCCATTCCACTTGAGACCGCAAACTCAGGGTCCCTCTCACATACCTAGAGCTGAGAGAAGCCTCCTCTTGAGGTGATTGTGGTAAGGTGGTATTCCTCAGGAGTCGAAGCCAGGGACTAACCTCTCATCTCGTGTTGATTTTTGGCCCACGGAGCTCTTTCGTGTTGCTACAGTGACCTCAGGATCCCTCTAGCCTTGAAACAGTGTTCTTGGGGTTTCTCTGGAGTGCCATCAAGGAAATCAAGGCTCCTTTCATGTGTGATGTGCAACACGGAATTGCTCTGCACACAGTGCAGGGGAATCGGGCCTCATCTCGCGGCGAGGGGGAAGTCTCATGGTTTTTCTCGAGTTGCGGCGAGAACCTGGGGTATATTCTCCAGTTACGACGGGGATGGCCCTTCCACACACGTGTTTGTTCAGCCACGTCAGGACTCTTGCCTAGTTGCGAGACACAACTCGGGATTCTCCTCGAGGCTTGGCAAGGCAATTGGGACGCCTCTCCAGCTGAGGCGGGAGACCAAGGGTCCCTTTCCACGTGCCACAGGAATCCTGGGACTCCTACCAAGTTTCACGAGGAGTCAGGCATCGTCTCCTTTGGAGGCACTGATCTCCGCGTACCTCTGGAGTTTTCAAAGGATGTGAGGCCTCCGGTCGCGATGAGGTGGGGAACTAGGTCTTTCTCTGTGGTCTCCACAGGGGATTCAGACACCCTTTCATCTTGGGAGATGCAAGACGAGCCTGCATTGAAGTCACTGCAGGGATATCCAGCCTTATTTCGCGTCAGGGCATCGCGGTGTCCATTCCACTTGAGACCGCAAACTCAGGGTCCCTCTCACATACCTAGAGCTGAGAGAAGCCTCCTCTTGAGGTGCTTGTGGTAAGGTGGTATTCCTCTGGAGTCGAAGCCAGGAACTAACCTCTCATCTCGAGTTGATTTTTGGCCCACGGAGCTCTTTCGTGTTGCTACAGTGACCTCAGGATCCCTCTAGCCTGGAAACAGTGTTCTTGGGGTTTCTCTGGAGTGCCATCAAGGAAATCAAGGCTCCTTTCATGTGTGATGTGCAAGACGGAATTGCTCTGCACGCAGTACAGGGGAATCGGGCCTCATCTCGCATCGAGGGGGAAGTCTCATGGTTTTTCTCGAGTTGCGGCGGGAACCTGGGGTATATTCTCGAGTTACGACGGGGATGGCCCTTCCACCCACGTGTTTGTTCAGCCACGTCAGGACTCCTGCCTAGTTGCGAGGGACAACTCGGGATTCTCCTCGAGGCTTGGCAGGGCAATTGGAACGCCTCTCCAGCTGAGGCGGGAGACCAAGGGTCCCTTTCCACGTGCCACAAAAATCCTGGGACTCCTATCAAGTTTCACGAGGAGTCAGGCATCGTCTCCTTTGGAGGCACTGATCTCCGTGTACCTCTGGAGTTTTCAAAGGATGTGAGGCCTCCGGTCGCGATGAGGTGGGGAACTAGGTCTTTCTCTGTGGTCTCCACAGGGGATTCAGACACCCTTTCGTCTTGGGAGATGCAAGACGAGCCTGCATTCCAGTCACTGCAGGGATATTTGGCCTTATTTCGAGTCAGGGCATCACGGTGTCCATTCCACTTAAGGCCGGAAGCTCAGGGTCCCTCTCACATACCTAGAGCTGAGAGAAGCCTCCTCTTGAGGTGCTTGTGGTAAGGTGGTATTCCTCTGGAGTCGAAGCCAGGGACTAACCTGTCATCTCGAGTTGATTTTTGGCCCACGGAGCTCTTTCGTGTTGCTACAGTGACCTCAGGATCCCTCTAGCCTTGAAACAGTGTTCTTGGGGTTTCTCTGGAGTGCCATGAAGGAAATCAAGGCTCCTTTCATGTGTGATGTGCAAAACGGAATTGCTCTGCACGCAGTGCAGGGGAATCGGGCCTCATCTCGCGTCGAGGGGGAAGTCTCATGGTTTTTCTCGAGTTGCGGCGAGAACCTGGGGTATATTCTCCAGTTACGACGGGGATGGCCCTTCCACCCACGTGTTTGTTCAGCCACGTCAGGACTCTTGCCTAGTTGCGAGTCACAACTCGGGATTCTCCTCGAGGCTTGGCAAGGCAATTGGGACGCCTCTCCAGCTGAGGCGGGAGACCAAGGGTCCCTTTCCACGTGCCACAGGAATCCTGGGACTCCTACCAAGTTTCACGAGGAGTCAGGCATCGTCTCCTTTGGAGGCACTGATCTCCGCGTACCTCTGGAGTTTTCAAAGGATGTGAGGCCTCCGGTCGCGATGAGGTGGGGAACTAGGTCTTTCTCTGTGGTCTCCACATGGGATTCAGACACCCTTTCATCTTGGGAGATGCAAGACGAGCCTGCATTCAAGTCACTGCAGGGATATCCAGCCTTATTTCGCGTCAGGGCATCGCGGTGTCCATTCCACTTGAGGCCGCAAACTCAGGGTCCCTCTCACATACCTAGAGCTGAGAGAAGCCTCCTCTTGAGGTGCTTGTGGTAAGGTGGTATTCCTCTGGAGTCGAAGCCAGGAACTAACCTCTCATCTCGAGTTGATTTTTGGCCCACGGAGCTCTTTCGTGTTGCTACAGTGACCTCAGGATCCCTCTAGCCTGGAAACAGTGTTCTTGGGGTTTCTCTGGAGTGCCATCAAGGAAATCAAGGCTCCTTTCATGTGTGATGTGCAAGACGGAATTGCTCTGCACGCAGTACAGGGGAATCGGGCCTCATCTCGCATCGAGGGGGAAGTCTCATGGTTTTTCTCGAGTTGCGGCGGGAACCTGGGGTATATTCTCGAGTTACGACGGGGATGGCCCTTCCACCCACGTGTTTGTTCAGCCACGTCAGGACTCCTGCCTAGTTGCGAGGGACAACTCGGGATTCTCCTCGAGGCTTGGCAAGGCAATTGGGACGCCTCTCCAGCTGAGGCGGGAGACCAAGGGTCCCTTTCCACGTGCCACAGGAATCCTGGGACTCCTATCAAGTTTCACGAGGAGTCAGGCATCGTCTCCTTTGGAGGCACTGATCTCCGCGTACCTCTGGAGTTTTCAAAGGATGTGAGGCCTCCGGTCGCGATGAGGTGGGGAACTAGGTGTTTCTCTGTGGTCTCCACAGGGGATTCAGACATCCTTTCTTCTTGGGAGATGCAAGACGAGCCTGCATTCCAGTCACTGCAGGGATATCCAGCCTTATTTCGCGTCAGGGCATCGCGGTGTCCACTCCACTTGAGGCCGCAAACTCAGGGTCCCTCTCACATACCTAGAGATGAGAGAAGCCTCTTCTTGAGGTGCTTGTGGTAAGGTGGTATTCCTCTGGAGTCGAAGCCAGAGACTAACCTCTCATCTCGAGTTGATTTTTGGCCCACGGAGCTCTTTCGTGTTGCTACAGTGACCTCAGGATCCCTCTAGCCTTGAAACAGTGTTCTTGGGGTTTCTCTGGAGTGCCATCAAGGAAATCAAGGCTCCTTTCATGTGTGATGTGCAACACGGAATTGCTCTGCACAGAGTGCAGGGGAATCGGGCCTCATCTCGCGGCGAGGGGGAAGTCTCATGGTTTTTCTCGAGTTGCGGCGGGAACCTGGGGTATATTCTCGAGTTACGACGGGGATGGCCCTTCCACCCACGTGTTTCTTCAGCGACGTCAGGACTCCTGCCTAGATGCGAGGGACAACTCTGGATTCTCCTCGAGGCTTGGCAGGGCAACTGGGACGCCTCTCCAGCTGAGGCGGGAGACCAAGTGTCCCTTTCCAAGTGCCACAGGAATCCTGGGACTCCTATCAAGTTTCACGAGGAGTCAGGCATCGTCTCCTTTGGAGGCACTGATCTCCGCGTACCTCTGGAGTTTTCAAAGGATGTGAGGCTATCGGTTGCGATGAGGTGGGGAACTAAGTCTTTCTCTGTGCTTTCCACAGGGGATTCAGACATCCTTTCGTCCTGGGAGATGCAAGCCGAGCCTGCATTGAAGTCACTGCAGGGATATCCGGCCTTATTTCGAGTCAGGGCATCGCGATGTCCATTCCACTTGAGGCCGCAAACTCAGGATCCCTCTCACATACCTAGAGCTGAGAGAAGCCTCCTCTTGAGGTGCTTGTGGTAAGGTGGCATTCCTCAGGAGTCGAAGCCAGGGACTAACCTCTCATCTCGTGTTGATTCTTGGTCAACGGAGCTCTTTCGTGTTGCTACAGTGACCTCAGGATCCCTCTAGCCTTGAAACAGTGTTCTTGGGGTTTCTCTGGAGTGCCATCAAGGAAATCAAGGCTCCTTTCATGTGTGATGTGCAACACGAAATTGCTCTGCACGCAGTGCAGGGGAATCGGGCCTCATCTCGCGGCGAGGGGGAAGTCTCATGGTTTTTCTCGAGTTGCGGCGGGAACCTGGGGTATATTCTCGAGTTACGACGGGGATGGCCCTTCCACACACGTGTTTGTTCAGCCACCTTAGGACTCTTGCCTAGTTGCGAGACACAACTCGGGATTCTCCTCGAGGCTTGGCAAGGCAATTGGGACGCCTCTCCAGCTGAGGCGGGAGACCAAGGGTCCCTTTCCACGTGCCACAGGAATCCTGGGACTCCTATCAAGTTTCACGAGGAGTCAGGCATCGTCTCCTTTGGAGGCACTGATCTCCGCGTACCTCTGGAGTTTTCAAAGGATGTGAGGCCTCCGGTCGCGATGAGGTGGGGAACTAGGTGTTTCTCTGTGGTCTCCACAGGGGATTCAGACATCCTTTCTTCTTGGGAGATGCAAGACGAGCCTGCATTCCAGTCACTGCAGGGATATCCAGCCTTATTTCGCGTCAGGGCATCGCGGTGTCCACTCCACTTGAGGCCGCAAACTCAGGGTCCCTCTCACATACCTAGAGCTGAGAGAAGCCTCTTCTTGAGGTGCTTGTGGTAAGGTGGTATTCCTCTGGAGTCGAAGCCAGGGACTAACCTCTCATCTCGAGTTGATTTTTGGCCCACGGAGCTCTTTCGTGTTGCTACTGTGACCTCAGGATCCCTCTAGCCTTGAAACAGTGTTCTTGGGGTTTCTCTGGAGTGCCATCAAGGAAATCAAGGCTCCTTTCATGTGTGATGTGCAACACGGAATTGCTCTGCACGCAGTGCAGGGGAATCGGGCCTCATCTCGCGGTGAGGGGGAAGTCTCATGGTTTTTCTCGAGTTGCGGCGGGAACCTGGGGTATATTCTCGAGTTACGACGGGGATGGCCCTTCCACCCACGTGTTTCTTCAGCGACGTCAGGACTCCTGCCTAGTTGCGAGGGACAACTCTGGATTCTCCTCGAGGCTTGGCAGGGCAACTGGGACGCCTCTCCAGATGAGGCGGGAGACCAAGGGTCCCTTTCCAAGTGCCACAGGAATCCTGGGACTCCTATCAAGTTTCACGAGGAGTCAGGCATCCTCTCCTTTGGAGGCACTGATCTCCGCGTACCTCTGGAGTTTTCAAAGGATGTGAGGCTATCGGTCGCGATGAGGTGGGGAACTAAGTCTTTCTCTGTGCTTTCCACAGGGGATTCAGACATCCTTTCGTCCTGGGAGATGCAAGACGAGCCTGCATTGAAGTCACTGCAGGGATATCCGGCCTTATTTCGAGTCAGGGCATCGCGGTGTCCATTCCACTTGAGGCCGCAAACTCAGGGTCCCTCTCACATACCTAGAGCTGAGAGAAGCCTCCTCTTGAGGTGCTTGTGGTAAGGTGGTATTCCTCTGGAGACGATTCCAGGGACTAACCTCTCTTTTCGAGTTGATTTTTGGTCCACAGAGTTCTTTCGTGTTGCTACAGTGACCTCAGGATCCCTCTATCCTTGAAACAGTGTTCTTGGGGTTTCTCTGGAGTGCCATCAAGGAAATCAAGGCTCCTTTCATGTGTGATGTGCAAGACGGAATTGCTCTGCATGCAGTACAGGGGAATCGGGCCTCATTTCTCATCGAGGGGGAAGTCTCATGGTTTTTCTCGAGTTGCGGCGGGAACCTGGGGTATATTCTCGAGTTACGACGGGGATGGCCCTTCCACGCACGTGTTTCTTCAGCCACGTCAGGACTCCTGCCTAGTTGCGAGGGACAACTCGGGATTCTCCTCGAGGCTTGGCAGGGCAATTGGAACGCCTCTCCAGCTGAGGCGGGAGACCAAGGGTCCCTTTCCACGTGCCACAAGAATCCTGGGACTCCTATCAAGTTTCACGAGGAGTCAGGCATCGTCTCCTTTGGAGGCACTGATCTCCGCGTACCTCTGGAGTTTTCAAAGGATGTGAGGCCTCCGGTCGCGATGAGGTGGGGAACTAGGTGTTTCTCTGTGGTCTCCACAGGGGATTCAGACATCCTTTCTTCTTTGGAGATGCAAGACGAGCCTGCATTCAAGTCACTGCAGGGATATCCGGCCTTATTTCGAGTCAGGGCATCGCGGTGTCCATTCCACTTGAGGCCGCAAACTCAGGATCCCTCTCACATACCTAGAGCTGAGAGAAGCCTCCTCTTGAGGTGCTTGTGGTAAGGTGGTATTCCTCAGGAGTCGAAGCCAGGGACTAACCTCTCATCTCGTGTTGATTCTTGGTCAACGGAGCTCTTTCGTGTTGCTACAGTGACCTCAGGATCCCTCTAGCCTTGAAACAGTGTTCTTGGGGTTTCTCTGTAGTGCCATCAAGGAAATCAAGGCTCCTTTCATGTGTGATGTGCAACACGGAATTGCTCTGCACGCAGTGCAGGGGAATCGGGACTCATCTCGCGGCGAGGGGGAAGTCTCATGGTTTTTCTCGAGTTGCGGCGGGAACCTGGGGTATATTCTCGAGTTACGACGGGGATGGACCTTCCACACACGTGTTTGTTCAGCCACCTCAGGACTCTTGCCTAGTTGCGAGACACAACTCGGGATTCTCCTCGAGGCTTGGCAAGGCAATTGGGACGCCTCTCCAGCTGAGGCGGGAGACCAAGGGTCCCTTTCCACGTGCCACAGGAATCCTGGGACTCCTATCAAGTTTCACGAGGAGTCAGGCATCGTCTCCTTTGGAGGCACTGATCTCCGCGTACCTCTGGAGTTTTCAAAGGATGTGAGGCCTCCGGTCGCGATGAGGTGGGGAACTAGGTGTTTCTCTGTGGTCTCCACAGGGGATTCAGACATCCTTTCTTCTTGGGAGATGCAAGACGAGCCTGCATTCCAGTCACTGCAGGGATATCCAGCCTTATTTCGCGTCAGGGCATCGCGGTGTCCACTCCACTTGAGGCCACAAACTCAGGGTCCCTCTCACATACCTAGAGCTGAGAGAAGCCTCCTCTTGAGGTGCTTGTGGTAAGGTGGTATTCCTCTGGAGTCGAAGCCAGGGACTAACCTCTCATCTCGAGTTGATTTTTGGCCCATGGAGCTCTTTCGTGTTGCTACAGTGACCTCAGGATCCCTCTAGCCTTGAAACAGTGTTCTTGGGGTTTCTCTGTAGTGCCATCAAGGAAATCAAGGCTCCTTTCATGTGTGATGTGCAACACGGAATTGCTCTGCACGCAGTGCAGGGGAATCGGGCCTCATCTCGCGGCGAGGGGGAAGTCTCATGGTTTTTCTCGAGTTGCGGCGGGAACCTGGGGTATATTCTCCAGTTACGACGGGGATGGCCCTTCCACACATGTGTTTGTTCAGCTACGTCAGGACTCTTGCCTAGTTGCGAGACACAACTCGGGATTCTCCTCGAGGCTTGGCAAGGCAATTGGGACGCCTCTCCAGCTGAGGCGGGAGACCAAGGGTCCCTTTCCACGTGCCACAGGAATCCTGGGACTCCTATCAAGTTTCACGAGGAGTCAGGCATCGTCTCCTTTGGAGGCACTGATCTCCGCATACCTCTGGAGTTTTCAAAGGATGTGAGGCCTCCCGTCGCGATGAGGTGGGGAACTAGGTGTTTCTCTGTGGTCTCCACAGGGGATACAGACATCCTTTCATCTTGGGAGATGCAAGACGAGCCTGCATTCAAGTCACTGCAGGGATATCCAGCCTTATCTCGCGTCAGGGCATCACGGTGTCCATTCCACTTGAGGCCGCAAACTCAGGGTCCCTCTCACATACCTAGAGCTGAGAGAAGCCTCTTCTTGAGGTGCTTGTGGTAAGGTGGTATTCCTCTGGAGTCGAAGCCAGGGACTAACCTCTCATCTCGAGTTGATTTTTGGCCCAGGGAGCTCTTTCGTGTTGCTACTGTGACCTCAGGATCCCTCTAGCCTTGAAACAGTGTTCTTGGGGTTTCTCTGGAGTGCCATCAAGGAAATCAAGGCTCCTTTCATGTGTGATGTGCAACACGGAATTGCTCTGCACGCAGTGCAGGGGAATCGGGCCTCATCTCGCGGTGAGGGGGAAGTCTCATGGTTTTTCTCGAGTTGCGGCGGGAACCTGGGGTATATTCTCGAGTTACGACGGGGATGGCCCTTCCACCCACGTGTTTCTTCAGCGACGTCAGGACACCTGCCTAGTTGCGAGGGACAACTCTGGATTCTCCTCGAGGCTTGGCAGGGCAACTGGGACGCCTCTCCAGATGAGGCGGGAGACCAAGGGTCCCTTTCCAAGTGCCACAGGAATCCTGGGACTCCTATCAAGTTTCACGAGGAGTCAGGCATCGTCTCCTTTGGAGGCACTGATCTCCGCGTACCTCTGGAGTTTTCAAAGGATGTGAGGCTATCGGTCGCGATGAGGTGGGGAACTAAGTCTTTCTCTGTGCTTTCCACAGGGGATACAGACATCCTTTCGTCCTGGGAGATGCAAGACGAGCCTGCATTGAAGTCACTGCAGGGATATCCGGCCTTATTTCGAGTCAGGGCATCGCGGTGTCCATTCCACTTGAGGCCGCAAACTCAGGGTCCCTCTCACATACCTGGAGCTGAGAGAAGCCTCCTCTTGAGGTGCTTGTGGTAAGGTGGTATTCCTCTGGAGACGAATCCAGGGACTAACCTCTCTTTTCGAGTTGATTTTTGGTCCACAGAGTTCTTTCGTGTTGCTACAGTGACCTCAGGATCCCTCTATCCTTGAAACAGTGTTCTTGGGGTTTCTCTGTAGTGCCATCAAGGAAATCAAGGCTCCTTTCATGTGTGATGTGCAACACGGAATTGCTCTGCACGCAGTGCAGGGGAATCGGGCCTCATCTCGCGGCGAGGGGGAAGTCTCATTGTTTTTCTCGAGTTGCGGCGGGAACCTGGGGTATATTCTCGAGTTACGACGGGGATGGCCCTTCCACACACGTGTTTGTTCAGCCACGTCAGGACTGTTGCCTAGTTGCGAGACACAACTCGGGATTCTCCTCGAGGCTTGGCAAGGCAATTGGGACGCCTCTCCAGCTGAGGCGGGAGACCAAGGGTCCCTTTCCACGTGCCACAGGAATCCTGGGACTCCTATCAAGTTTCACGAGGAGTCAGGCATCGTCTCCTTTGGAGGCACTGATCTCCGCGTACCTCTGGAGTTTTCAAAGGATGTGAGGCCTCCGGTCGCGATGAGGTGGAGAACTAGGTGTTTCTCTGTGGTCTCCACAGGGGATTCAGACATCCTTTCTTCTTGGGAGATGCAAGACGAGCCTGCATTCAAGTCACTGCAGGGATATCCGGCCTTATTTCGAGTCAGGGCATCGCGGTGTCCATTCCACATGAGGCCTCAAACTCAGGATCCCTCTCACATACCTAGAGCTGAGAGAAGCCTCCTCTTGAGGTGCTTGTGGTAAGGTGGTATTCCTCAGGAGTCGACGCCAGGGACTAACCTCTCATCTCGTGTTGATTCTTGGTCCACGGAGCTCTTTCGTGTTGCTACAGTGACCTCAGGATCCCTCTAGCCTTGAAACAGTGTTCTTGGGGTTTCTCTGGAGTGCCATCAAGGAAATCAAGGCTCCTTTCATGTGTGATGTGCAACACGGAATTGCTCTGCACGCAGTGCAGGTTAATCGGGCCTCATCTCGCGGCGAGGGAGAAGTCTCATGGTTTTTCTCGAGTTGCGGCGGGAACCTGGGGTATATTCTCGAGTTACGACGGGGATGGCCCTTCCACCCACGTGTTTCTTCAGCGACGTCAGGACTCCTGCCTACTTGCGAGGGACAACTCGGGATTCTCCTCGAGGCTTGGCAGGGCAACTGGGACGCCTCTCCAGATGAGGCGGGAGACCAAGGGTCCCTTTCCAAGTGCCACAGGAATCCTGGGACTCCTATCAAGTTTCACGAGGAGTCAGGCATCGTCTCCTTTGGAGGCACTGATCTCCGCGTACCTCTGGAGTTTTCAAAGGATGTGAGGCTATCGGTCGCGATGAGGTGGGGAACTAAGTCTTTCTCTGTGCCTTCCACAGGGGATTCAGACATCCTTTCGTCCTGGGAGATGCAAGACGAGCCTGCATTGAAGTCACTGCAGGGATATCCGGCCTTATTTCGAGTCAGGGCATCGCGGTGTCCATTCCACTTGAGGCCGCAAACTCAGGGTCCCTCTCACATACCTAGAGCTGAGAGAAGCCTCCTCTTGAGGTGCTTGTGGTAAGGTGGTATTCCTCTGGAGACGAATCCAGGGACTAACCTCTCTTTTCGAGTTGATTTTTGGTCCACAGAGTTCTTTCGTGTTGCTACAGTGACCTCAGGATCCCTCTATCCTTGAAACAGTGTTCTTGGGGTTTCTCTGGAGTGCCATCAAGGAAATCAAGGCTCCTTTCATGTGTGATGTGCAAGACGGAATTGCTCTGCACGCAGTACAGGGGAATCGGGCCTCATTTCTCATCGAGGGGGAAGTCTCATGGTTTTTCTCGAGTTGCGGCGGGAACCTGGGGTATATTCTCGAGTTACGACGGGGATGGCCCTTCCACGCACGTGTTTCTTCAGCCACGTCAGGACTCCTGCCTAGTTGCGAGGGACAACTCGGGATTCTCCTCGAGGCTTGGCAGGGCAATTGGAACGCCTCTCCAGCTGAGGCGGGAGACCAAGGGTCCCTTTCCACGTGCCACAAGAATCCTGGGACTCCTATCAAGTTTCACGAGGAGTCAGGCATCGTCTCCTTTGGAGGCACTGATCTCCGCGTACCTCTGGAGTTTTCAAAGGATGTCAGGCCTCCGGTCGCGATGAGGTGGGGAACTAGGTGTTTCTCTGTGGTCTCCACAGGGGATTCAGACATCCTTTCTTCTTTGGAGATGCAAGACGAGCCTGCATTCAAGTCACTGCAGGGATATCCGGCCTTATTTCGAGTCAGGGCATCGCGGTGTCCATTCCACTTGAGGCCGCAAACTCAGGATCCCTCTCACATACCTAGAGCTGAGAGAAGCCTCCTCTTGAGGTGCTTGTGGTAAGGTGGTATTCCTCAGGAGTCGAAGCCAGGGACTAACCTCTCATCTCGTGTTGATTCTTGGTCAACGGAGCTCTTTCGTGTTGCTACAGTGACCTCAGGATCCCTCTAGCCTTGAAACAGTGTTCTTGGGGTTTCTCTGGAGTGCCATCAAGGAAATCAAGGCTCCTTTCATGTGTGATGTGCAACACGGAATTGCTCTGCACGCAGTGCAGGGGAATCGGGACTCATCTCGCGGCGAGGGGGAAGTCTCATGGTTTTTCTCGAGTTGCGGCGGGAACCTGGGGTATATTCTCGAGTTACGACGGGGATGGCCCTTCCACCCACGTGTTTGTTCAGCCACGTTAGGACTCCTGCCTAGTTGCGAGGGACAACTCGGGATTCTCCTCGAGGCTTGGCAGGGCAATTGGAATGCCTCTCCAGCTGAGGCGGGAGACCAAGGGTCCCTTTCCACGTGCCACAGGAATCCTGGTACTCCTATCAAGTTTCACGAGGAGTCAGGCATCGTCTCCTTTGGAGGCACTGATCTCCGCATACCTCTGGAGTTTTCAAAGGATGTGAGGCTTCCGGTCGCGATGAGGTAGGGAACTAGGTGTTTCTCTGTGGTCTCCACAGGGGATTCAGACATCCTTTCTTCTTGGGAGATGCAAGACGAGCCTGCATTCCAGTCACTGCAGGGATATCCAGCCTTATCTCGCGTCAGGGCATCGCGGTGTCCATTCCACTTGAGGCTGCAAACTCAGGGTCCCTCTCACATACCTAGAGCTGAGAGAAGCCTCCTCTTGAGGTGCTTGTGGTAAGGTGGTATTCCTCAGGAGTCGAAGCCAGGGAATAACCTCTCATCTCGAGTTGATTATTGGCCCACGGAGCTCTTTCATGTTGCTACAGTGACCTCAGGATCCCTCTAGCCTTGAAACAGTGTTCTTGGGGTTTCTCTGGAGTGCCATCAAGGAAATCAAGGCTCCTTTCATGTGTGATGTGCAACACGGAATTGCTCTGCACGCAGTGCAGGGGAATCGGGCCTCATCTCGCGGCGAGGGGGAAGTCTCATGGTTTTTCTCGAGTTGCGGCGGGAACCTGGGGTATATTCTCCAGTTACGACGGGGATGGCCCTTCCACACACGTGTTTGTTCAACCACGTCAGGACTCTTGCCTAGTTGCGAGACACAACTCGGGATTCTCCTCGAGGCTTGGCAAGGCAATTGGGACGCCTCTCCAGCTGAGGCGGGAGACCAAGGGTCCCTTTCCACGTGCCACAGGAATCCTGGGACTCTTATCAAGTTTCACGAGGAGTCAGGCATCGTCTCCTTTGGAGGCACTGATCTCCGCGTACCTCTGGAGTTTTCAAAGGATGTGAGGCCTCCAGTCGCGATGAGTTGGGGAACTAGGTGTTTCTCTGTGGTCTCCACAGGGGATACAGATATCCTTTCATCTTGGTAGATGCAAGACGAGCCTGCATTCAAGTCACTGCAGGGATATCCAGCCTTATTTCACGTCAGGGCATCGCGGTGTCCATTCCACTTGAGGCCGCAAACTCAGGGTCCCTCTCACATACCTAGAGCTGAGAGAAGCCTCCTCTTGAGGTGCTTGTGGTAAGGTGGTATTCCTCTGGAGTCGAAGCCAGGGACTAACCTCTCTTCTCGAGTTGATTTTTGGCCCACGGAGCTCTTTCGTGTTGCTACAGTGACCTCAGGATCCCTCTAGCCTTGAAACTGTGTTCGTGGGGTTTCTCTGGAGTGCCATCAAGGAAATCAAGGCTCCTTTCATGTGTGATGTGCAACACGGAATTGCTCTGCACGCAGTGCAGGGGAATCGGGCCTCATCTCGCGGCGAGGGGGAAGTCTCATGGTTTTTCTCGAGTTGCGGCGGGAACCTGGGGTATATTCTCGAGTTACGACGGGGATGGCCCTTCCACACACGTGTTTGTTCAGCGACGTCAGGATTCCTGCCTAGTTGCGAGGGACAACTCTGGATTCTCCTCGAGGCTTGGCAGGGCAATTGGGACGCCTCTCCAGCTGAGGCGGGAGACCAAGGGTCGCTTTCCAAGTGCCACAGGAATCCTGGGACTCCTATCAAGTTTCACGAGGAGTCAGGCATCGTCTCCTTTGGAGGCACTGATCTCCGCGTACCTCTGGAGTTTTCAAAGGATGTGAGGCTATCGGTCGCGATGAGGTGGGGAACTAAGTCTTTCTCTGTGCTTTCCACAGGGGATTCAGACATCCTTTCGTCCTGGGAGATGCAAGACGAGCCGGCATTGAAGTCACTGCAGGGATATCCGGCCTTATTTCGAGTCAGGGCATCGCGGTGTCCATTCCACTTGAGGCCGCAAACTCAGGGTCCCTCTCACATACCTAGAGCTGAGAGAAGCCTCCTCTTGAGGTGCTTGTGGTAAGGTGGTATTCCTCTGGAGACGAATCCAGGGACTAACCTCTCTTTTCGAGTTGATTTTTGGTCCACAGAGTTCTTTCGTGTTGCTACAGTGACCTCAGGCTCCCTCTAGCCTTGAAACAGTGTTCTTGGGATTTCTCTGGAGTGCCATCAAGGAAATCAATGCTCCTTTCATGTGTGATGTGCAAGACGGAATTGCTCTGCACGCAGTACAGGGGAATCGGGCCTCATCTCGCATCGAGGGGGAAGTCTCATGGTTTTTCTCGAGTTGCGGCGGGAACCTGGGGTATATTCTCGAGTTACGACGGGGATGGCCCTTCCACCCACGTGTTTATTCAGCGACGTCAGGACTCCTGCCTAGTTGCGAGGGACAACTCGGGATTCTCCTCGAGGCTTGGCAGGGCAATTGGAATGCCTCTCCAGCTGAGGCGGAAAACCAAGGGTCCCTTTCCACGTGCCACAAGAATCCTGGGACTCCTATCAAGTTTCACGAGGAGTCAGGCATTGTCTCCTTTGGAGGCACTGATCTTCGCGTACCTCTGGAGTTTTCAAAGGATGTAAGGCCTCCGGTCGCGTTGAGGTGGGGAACTAGGTGTTTCTCTGTGGTCTCCACAGGGGATTCAGACATCCTTTCTTCTTGGGAGATGCAAGACGAGCCTGCATTCAAGTCACTGCAGGGATATCCAGCCTTATTTCGAGTCAGGGCATCGCGGTGTCCATTCCACTTGATGCCGCAAACTCAGGATCCCTCTCACATACCTAGAGCTGAGAGAAGCCTCCTCTTGAGGTGCTTGTGGTAAGGTGGTATTCCTCTGGAGACGAATCCAGGGACTAACCTCTCTTTTCGAGTTGATTTTTGGTCCACAGAGTTCTTTCGTGTTGCTACAGTGACCTCAGGCTCCCTCTAGCCTTGAAACAGTGTTCTTGGGGTTTCTCTGGAGTGCCTTAAGGAAATCAATGCTCCTTTCATGTGTGATGTGCAAGCCGGAATTGCTCTTCACGCAGTACAGGGGAATCGGGCCTCATCTCGCATCGAGGGGGAAGTCTCATGGTTTTTCTCGAGTTGCGGCGGGAACCTGGGGTATATTCTCGAGTTACGACGGGGATGGCCCTTCCACCCACGTGTTTGTTCAGCCACGTCAGGACTCCTGCCTAGTTGTGAGGGACAACTCGGGATTCTCCTCGAGGCTTTGCAGGGCAATTGGGACGCCTCTCCAGCTGAGACGGGAGACCAAGTGTCCCTTTCCACGTGCCACAGGAATCCTGGGTCTCCTATCAAGTTTCACGAGGAGTCAGGCATCGTCTCCTTTGGAGGCACTGATCTCCGCATACATCTGGAGTTTTCAAAGGATTTGAGGCCTCCTGTCGCGATGAGGTGGGGAACTAGGTCTTTCTCTGTGGTCTCCACAGGGGATTCAGACACCCTTTCGTCTTGGGAGATGCAAGACGAGCCTGCATTCCAGTCACTGCAGGGATATCCAGCCTTATTTCGCGTCAGGGCATCGCGGTGCACACTCCACTTGAGGCCGCAAACTCAGTGTCCCTCTCACATACCTAGAGCTGAGAGAAGCCTCCTCTTGAGGTGCTTGTGGTAAGGTGGTATTCCTCTGGAGTCGAAGCCAGGGACTAACCTCTCATCTCGAGTTGATTTTTGGCCCACGGAGCTCTTTCGTGTTGCTACAGTGACCTCAGGATCCCTCTAGCCTTGAAACAGTGTTCTTGGGGTTTCTCTGTAGTGCCATCAAGGAAATCAAGGCTCCTTTCATGTGTGATGTGCAACACGGAATTGCTCTGCACGCAGTGCAGGGGAATCGGGCCTCATCTCGCGGCGAGGGGGAAGTCTCATTGTTTTTCTCGAGTTGCGGCGGGAACCTGGGGTATATTCTCGAGTTACGACGGGGATGGCCCTTCCACACACGTGTTTGTTCAGCCACGTCAGGACTGTTGCCTAGTTGCGAGACACAACTCGGGATTCTCCTCGAGGCTTGGCAAGGCAATTGGGACGCCTCTCCAGCTGAGGCGGGAGACCAAGGGTCCCTTTCCACGTGCCACAGGAATCCTGGGACTCCTATCAAGTTTCACGAGGAGTCAGGCATCGTCTCCTTTGGAGGCACTGATCTCCGCGTACCTCTGGAGTTTTCAAAGGATGTGAGGCCTCCGGTCGCGATGAGGTGGAGAACTAGGTGTTTCTCTGTGGTCTCCACAGGAGATTCAGACATCCTTTCTTCTTGGGAGATGCAAGACGAGCCTGCATTCAAGTCACTGCAGGGATATCCGGCCTTATTTCGAGTCAGGGCATCGCGGTGTCCATTCCACATGAGGCCTCAAACTCAGGATCCCTCTCACATACCTAGAGCTGAGAGAAGCCTCCTCTTGAGGTGCTTGTGGTAAGGTGGTATTCCTCAGGAGTCGAAGCCAGGGACTAACCTCTCATCTCGTGTTGATTCTTGGTCCACGGAGCTCTTTCGTGTTGCTACAGTGACCTCAGGATCCCTCTAGCCTTGAAACAGTGTTCTTGGGGTTTCTCTGGAGTGCCATCAAGGAAATCAAGGCTCCTTTCATGTGTGATGTGCAACACGGAATTGCTCTGCACGCAGTGCAGGTTAATCGGGCCTCATCTCGCGGCGAGGGGGAAGTCTCATGGTTTTTCTCGAGTTGCGGCGGGAACCTGGGGTATATTCTCGAGTTACGACGGGGATGGCCCTTCCACCCACGTGTTTCTTCAGCGACGTCAGGACTCCTGCCTACTTGCGAGGGACAACTCGGGATTCTCCTCGAGGCTTTGCAGGGCAATTGGGACGCCTCTCCAGCTGAGACGGGAGACCAAGGGTCCCTTTCCACGTGCCACAGGAATCCTGGGACTCCTATCAAGTTTCAGGAGGAGTCAGGCATCGTCTCCTTTGGAGGCACTGATCTCCGCGTACCTCTGGAGTTTTCAAAGGATGTGAGGCCTCCGGTCGCGATGAGGTGGGGAACTAGGTGTTTCTCTGTGGTCTCCACAGGGGATTCAGACATCCTTTCTTCTTGGGAGATGCAAGACGAGCCTGCATTCCAGTCACTGCAGGGATATCCAGCCTTATTTCGCGTCAGGGCATCGCGGTGCACACTCCACTTGAGGCCGCAAACTCAGTGTCCCTCTCACATACCTAGAGCTGAGAGAAGCCTCCTCTTGAGGTGCTTGTGGTAAGGTGGTATTCCTCTGGAGTCGAAGCCAGGGACTAACCTCTCATCTCGAGTTGATTTTTGGCCCACGGAGCTCTTTCGTGTTGCTACAGTGACCTCAGGATCCCTCTAGCCTTGAAACAGTGTTCTTGGGGTTTCTCTGTAGTGCCATCAAGGAAATCAAGGCTCCTTTCATGTGTGATGTGCAACACGGAATTGCTCTGCACGCAGTGCAGGGGAATCGGGCCTCATCTCGCGGCGAGGGGGAAGTCTCATTGTTTTTCTCGAGTTGCGGCGGGAACCTGGGGTATATTCTCGAGTTACGACGGGGATGGCCCTTCCACCCACGTGTTTATTCAGCGACGTCAGGACTCCTGCCTAGTTGCGAGGGACAACTCGGGATTCTCCTCGAGGCTTGGCAGGGCAATTGGAATGCCTCTCCAGCTGAGGCGGAAAACCAAGGGTCCCTTTCCACGTGCCACAAGAATCCTGGGACTCCTATCAAGTTTCACGAGGAGTCAGGCATTGTCTCCTTTGGAGGCACTGATCTTCGCGTACCTCTGGAGTTTTCAAAGGATGTAAGGCCTCCGGTCGCGTTGAGGTGGGGAACTAGGTGTTTCTCTGTGGTCTCCACAGGGGATTCAGACATCCTTTCTTCTTGGGAGATGCAAGACGAGCCTGCATTCAAGTCACTGCAGGGATATCCAGCCTTATTTCGAGTCAGGGCATCGCGGTGTCCATTCCACTTGATGCCGCAAACTCAGGATCCCTCTCACATACCTAGAGCTGAGAGAAGCCTCCTCTTGAGGTGCTTGTGGTAAGGTGGTATTCCTCTGGAGACGAATCCAGGGACTAACCTCTCTTTTCGAGTTGATTTTTGGTCCACAGAGTTCTTTCGTGTTGCTACAGTGACCTCAGGCTCCCTCTAGCCTTGAAACAGTGTTCTTGGGGTTTCTCTGGAGTGCCTTAAGGAAATCAATGCTCCTTTCATGTGTGATGTGCAAGCCGGAATTGCTCTGCACGCAGTACAGGGGAATCGGGCCTCATCTCGCATCGAGGGGGAAGTCTCATGGTTTTTCTCGAGTTGCGGCGGGAACCTGGGGTATATTCTCGAGTTACGACGGGGATGGCCCTTCCAACCACGTGTTTGTTCAGCCACGTCAGGACTCCTGCCTAGTTGTGAGGGACAACTCGGGATTCTCCTCGAGGCTTTGCAGGGCAATTGGGACGCCTCTCCAGCTGAGACGGGAGACCAAGTGTCCCTTTCCACGTGCCACAGGAATCCTGGGTCTCCTATCAAGTTTCACGAGGAGTCAGGCATCGTCTCCTTTGGAGGCACTGATCTCCGCATACATCTGGAGTTTTCAAAGGATTTGAGGCCTCCTGTCGCGATGAGGTGGGGAACTAGGTCTTTCTCTGTGGTCTCCACAGGGGATTCAGACACCCTTTCGTCTTGGGAGATGCAAGACGAGCCTGCATTCCAGTCACTGCAGGGATATCCAGCCTTATTTCGCGTCAGGGCATCGCGGTGCACACTCCACTTGAGGCCGCAAACTCAGTGTCCCTCTCACATACCTAGAGCTGAGAGAAGCCTCCTCTTGAGGTGCTTGTGGTAAGGTGGTATTCCTCTGGAGTCGAAGCCAGGGACTAACCTCTCATCTCGAGTTGATTTTTGGCCCACGGAGCTCTTTCGTGTTGCTACAGTGACCTCAGGATCCCTCTAGCCTTGAAACAGTGTTCTTGGGGTTTCTCTGTAGTGCCATCAAGGAAATCAAGGCTCCTTTCATGTGTGATGTGCAACACGGAATTGCTCTGCACGCAGTGCAGGGGAATCGGGCCTCATCTCGCGGCGAGGGGGAAGTCTCATTGTTTTTCTCGAGTTGCGGCGGGAACCTGGGGTATATTCTCGAGTTACGACGGGGATGGCCCTTCCACACACGTGTTTGTTCAGCCACGTCAGGACTGTTGCCTAGTTGCGAGACACAACTCGGGATTCTCCTCGAGGCTTGGCAAGGCAATTGGGACGCCTCTCCAGCTGAGGCGGGAGACCAAGGGTCCCTTTCCACGTGCCACAGGAATCCTGGGACTCCTATCAAGTTTCACGAGGAGTCAGGCATCGTCTCCTTTGGAGGCACTGATCTCCGCGTACCTCTGGAGTTTTCAAAGGATGTGAGGCCTCCGGTCGCGATGAGGTGGAGAACTAGGTGTTTCTCTGTGGTCTCCACAGGAGATTCAGACATCCTTTCTTCTTGGGAGATGCAAGACGAGCCTGCATTCAAGTCACTGCAGGGATATCCGGCCTTATTTCGAGTCAGGGCATCGCGGTGTCCATTCCACATGAGGCCTCAAACTCAGGATCCCTCTCACATACCTAGAGCTGAGAGAAGCCTCCTCTTGAGGTGCTTGTGGTAAGGTGGTATTCCTCAGGAGTCGAAGCCAGGGACTAACCTCTCATCTCGTGTTGATTCTTGGTCCACGGAGCTCTTTCGTGTTGCTACAGTGACCTCAGGATCCCTCTAGCCTTGAAACAGTGTTCTTGGGGTTTCTCTGGAGTGCCATCAAGGAAATCAAGGCTCCTTTCATGTGTGATGTGCAACACGGAATTGCTCTGCACGCAGTGCAGGTTAATCGGGCCTCATCTCGCGGCGAGGGGGAAGTCTCATGGTTTTTCTCGAGTTGCGGCGGGAACCTGGGGTATATTCTCGAGTTACGACGGGGATGGCCCTTCCACCCACGTGTTTCTTCAGCGACGTCAGGACTCCTGCCTACTTGCGAGGGACAACTCGGGATTCTCCTCGAGGCTTTGCAGGGCAATTGGGACGCCTCTCCAGCTGAGACGGGAGACCAAGGGTCCCTTTCCACGTGCCACAGGAATCCTGGGTCTCCTATCAAGTTTCACGAGGAGTCAGGCATCGTCTCCTTTGGAGGCACTGATCTCCGCATACCTCTGGAGTTTTCAAAGGATTTGAGGCCTCCTGTCGCGATGAGGTGGGGAACTAGGTCTTTCTCTGTGGTCTCCACAGGGGATTCAGACACCCTTTCGTCTTGGGAGATGCAAGACGAGCCTGCATTCCAGTCACTGCAGGGATATCCGGCCTTATTTCGAGTCAGGGCATCGCGGTGTCCATTCCACTTGAGGCCACAAACTCAGGGTCCCTCTCACATACCTAGAGCTGAGAGGAGCCTCCTCTTGAGGTGCTTGTGGTAAGGTGGTATTCCTCTGGAGTCGAAGCCAGGGACTAACCTCTCATCTCGAGTTGATTTTTGGTCCACGGAGCTCTTTCGTGTTGCTACAGTGACCTCAGGATCCCTCTAGCCTTGAAACAGTGTTCTTGGGGTTTCTCTGGAGTGCCATGAAGGAAATCAAGGCTCCTTTCATGTGTGATGTGCAACACAGAATTGCTCTGCAAGCAGTGCAGGGGAATCGGGCCTCATCTCGCGGCGAGGGGGAAGTCTCATGGTTTTTCTCGAGTTGCGGCGGGAACCTGGGGTATATTCTCGAGTTACGACGGGGATGGCCCTTCCACACACGTGTTTGTTCAGCCACGTCAGGACTCTTGCCTAGTTGCGAGACACAACTCGGGATTCTCCTCGAGGCTTGGCAAGGCAATTGGGACGCCTCTCCAGCTGAGGCGGGAGACCAAGGGTCCCTTTCCACGTGCCACAGGAATCCTGGGACTCCTATCAAGTTTCACGAGGAGTCAGGCATCGTCTCCTTTGGAGGCACTGATCTCCGCGTACCTCTGGAGTTTTCAAAGGATGTGAGGCCTCCGGTCGCGATGAGGTGGGGAACTAGGTCTTTCTCTGTGCTTTCCACAGGGGATTCAGACATCCTTTCGTCCTGGGAGATGCAAGACGAGCCTGGATTGAAGTCACTGCAGGGATATCCGGCCTTATTTCGAGTCAGGGCATCGCGGTGTCCATTCCACTTGAGGCCGCAAACTCAGGGTCCCTCTCACATACCTAGAGCTGAGAGAAGCCTCCTCTTGAGGTGCTTGTGGTAAGGTGGTATTCCTCTGGAGACGAATCCAGGGACTAACCTCTCTTTTCGAGTTGATTTTTGGTCCACAGAGTTCTTTTGTCTTGCTACAGTGACCTCAGGATCCCTCTATCCTTGAAACAGTGTTCTTGGGGTTTCTCTGGAGTGCCATCAAGGAAATCAAGGCTCCTTTCATGTGTGATGTGCAAGACGGAATTGCTCTGCACGCAGTACAGGGGAATCGGGCCTCATCTCTCATCGAGGGGGAAGTCTCATGGTTTTTCTCGAGTTGCGGCGGGAACCTAGGGTATATTCTCGAGTTACGACGGGGATGGCCCTTCCACCCACGTGTTTCTTCAGCCACGTCAGGACTCCTGCCTAGTTGCGAGGGACAACTCTGGATTCTCCTCGAGGCTTGGCAGGGCAATTGGAACGCCTCTCCTGCTGAGGCGGGAGACGAAGGGTCCCTTTCCACGTGCCACAAGAATCCTGGGACTCCTATCAAGTTTCACGAGGAGTCAGGCATCGTCTCCTTTGGAGGCACTGATCTCCGCGTACCTCTGGAGTTTTCAAAGGATGTGAGGCCTCCGGTCGCGATGAGGTGGGGAACTAGGTATTTCTCTGTGGTCTCCACAGGGGATTCAGACATCCTTTCTTCTTGGGAGATGCAAGACGAGCCTGCATTCAAGTCACTGCAGGGATATCCGGCCTTATTTCGAGTCAGGGCATCGCGGTGTCCATTCCACTTGAGGCCGCAAACTCAGGATCCCACTCACATACCTAGAGCTGTGAGAAGCCTCCTCTTGAGGTGCTTGTGGTAAGGTGGCATTCCTCAGGAGTCGAAGCCAGGGACTAACCTCTCATCTCGTGTTGATTCTTGGTCAACGGAGCTCTTTCGTGTTGCTACAGTGACCTCAGGATCCCTCTAGCCTTGAAACAGTGTTCTTGGGGTTTCTCTGGAGTGCCATCAAGGAAATCAAGGCTCCTTTCATGTGTGATGTGCAACACGGAATTGCTCTGCACACAGTGCAGGGGAATCGGGCCTCATCTCGCGGCGAGGGGGAAGTCTCATGGTTTTTCTCGAGTTGCGGCGGGAACCTGGGGTATATTCTCGAGTTACGACGGGGATGGCCCTTCCACACACGTGTTTGTTCAGCCACCTCAGGACTCTTGCCTAGTTGCGAGACACAACTCGGGATTCTCCTCGAGGCTTGGCAAGGCAATTGGGACGCCTCTCCAGCTGAGGCGGGAGACCAAGGGTCCCTTTCCACGTGCCACAGGAATCCTGGGACTCCTATCAAGTTTCACGAGGAGTCAGGCATCGTCTCCTTTGGAGGCACTGATCTCCGCGTACCTCTGGAGTTTTCAAAGGATGTGAGGCCTCCGGTCGCGATGAGGTGGGGAACTAGGTGTTTCTCTGTGGTCTCCACAGGGGATTCAGACATCCTTTCTTCTTGGGAGATGCAAGACGAGCCTGCATTCCAGTCACTGCAGGGATATCCAGCCTTATTTCGCGTCAGGGCATCGCGGTGTCCACTCCACTTGAGGCCGCAAACTCAGGGTCCCTCTCACATACCTAGAGCTGAGAGAAGCCTCTTCTTGAGGTGCTTGTGGTAAGGTGGTATTCCTCAGGAGTCGAAGCCAGGGACTAACCTCTCATCTCGAGTTGATTTTTGGCCCACGGAGCTCTTTCGTGTTGCTACAGTGACCTCAGGATCCCTCTAGCCTTGAAACAGTGTTCTTGGGGTTTCTCTGGAGTGCCATGAAGGAAATCAAGGCTCCTTTCATGAGTGATGTGCAACACGGAATTGCTCTGCACGCAGTGCAGGGGAATCGGGCCTCATCTCGCGGCGAGGGGGAAGTCTCATGGTTTTTCTCGAGTTGCGGCGGGAACCTGGGGTATATTCTCGAGTTACGACGGGGATGGCCCTTCCACACACGTGTTTCTTCAGCGACGACAGGACTCCTGCCTAGTTGCGAGGGACAACTCTGGATTCTCCTCGAGGCTTGGCAGGGCAATTGGGACGCCTCTCCAGCTGAGGCGGGAGACCAAGTGTCGCTTTCCAAGTGCCACAGGAATCCTGGGACTCCTATCAAATTTCACAAGGAGTCAGGCATCTTCTCCTTTGGAGGCACTGATCTCCGCGTACCTCTGGAGTTGTCAAAGGATGTGAGGCTATCGGTCGCGATGAGGTGGGGAACTAAGTCTTTCTCTGTGCTTTCCACAGGGGATTCAGACATCCTTTCGTCCTGGGAGATGCAAGAGGAGCCTGCATTGAAGTCACTGCAGGGATATCCGGCCTTATTTCGAGTCAGGGCATCGCGGTGTCCATTCCACTTGAGGCCGCAAACTCAGGGTCCCTCTCACATACCTAGAGCTGAGAGAAGCCTCCTCTTGAGGTGCTTGTGGTAAGGTGGTATTCCTCTGGAGACGAATCCAGGGACTAACCTCTCTTTTCGAGTTGATTTTTGGTCCACAGAGTTCTTTCGTGTTGCTACAGTGACCTCAGGATCCCGCTAGCCTTGAAACAGTGTTCTTGGGGTTTCTCTGGAGTGCCATCAAGGAAATCAAGGCTCCTTTCATGTGTGATGTGCAAGACGGAATTGCTCTGCATGCAGTACAGGGGAATCGGGCCTCATCTCGCATCGAGGGGGAAGTCTCATGGTTTTTCTCGAGTTGCGGCGGGAACCTGGGGTATATTCTCGAGTTACGACGGGGATGGCCCTTCCACCCACGTGTTTGTTCAGCCACGTCAGGACTCCTGCCTAGTTGCGAGGGACAACTCGGGATTCTCCTCGAGGCTTGGCAGGGCAATTGGAATGCCTCTCCAGCTGAGGCGGGAGACCAAGGGTCCCTTTCCACGTGCCACAGGAATCCTGGGACTCCTATCAAGTTTCACGAGGAGTCAGGCATCGTCTCCTTTGGAGGCACTGATCTCCGCATACCTCTGGAGTTTTCAAAGGATGTGAGGCCTCCGGTCGCGATGAGGTGGGGAACTAGGTGTTTCTCTGTGGTCTCCACAGGGGATTCAGACATCCTTTCTTCTTGGGAGATGCAAGACGAGCCTGCATTCCAGTCACTGCAGGGATATCCAGCCTTATCTCGCGTCAGGGCATCGCGGTGTCCATTCCACTTGAGGCCGCAAACTCAGGGTCCCTCTCACATACCTAGAGCTGAGAGAAGCCTCCTCTTGAGGTGCTTGTGGTAAGGTGGTATTCCTCAGGAGTCGAAGCCAGGGAATAACCTCTCATCTCGAGTTGATTATTGGCCCACGGAGCTCTTTCATGTTGCTACAGTGACCTCAGGATCCCTCTAGCCTTGAAACAGTGTTCTTGGGGTTTCTCTGGAGTGCCATCAAGGAAATCAAGGCTCCTTTCATGTGTGATGTGCAACACGGAATTGCTCTGCACGCAGTGCAGGGGAATCGGGCCTCATCTCGCTGCGAGGGGGAAGTCTCATGGTTTTTCTCGAGTTGCGGCGGGAACCTGGGGTATATTCTCCAGTTACGACGGGGATGGCCCTTCCACACACGTGTTTCTTCACTCACGTCAGGACTCCTGCCTAGTTGCGAGGGACAACTCGGGATTCTCCTCGAGGCTTGGCAGGGCAATTGGAATGCCTCTCCAGCTGAGGCGGGAGACCAAGGGTCCCTTTCCACGTGCCACAGGAATCCTGGGACTCCTATCAAGTTTCACGAGGAGTCAGGCATCGTCTCCTTTGGAGGCACTGATCTCCGCATACCTCTGGAGTTTTCAAAGGATGTGAGGCCTCCGGTCGCGATGAGGTAGGGAACTAGGTGTTTCTCTGTGGTCTCCACAGGGGATTCAGACATCCTTTCTTCTTGGGAGATGCAAGACGAGCCTGCATTCCAGTCACTGCAGGGATATCCAGCCTTATCTCGCGTCAGGGCATCGCGGTGTCCATTCCACTTGAGGCCGCAAACTCAGGGTCCCTCTCACATACCTAGAGCTGAGAGAAGCCTCCTCTTGAGGTGCTTGTGGTAAGGTGGTATTCCTCAGGAGTCGAAGCCAGGGAATAACCTCTCATCTCGAGTTGATTATTGGCCCACGGAGCTCTTTCATGTTGCTACAGTGACCTCAGGATCCCTCTAGCCTTGAAACAGTGTTCTTGGGGTTTCTCTGGAGTGCCATCAAGGAAATCAAGGCTCCTTTCATGTGTGATGTGCAACACGGAATTGCTCTGCACGCAGTGCAGGGGAATCGGGCCTCATCTCGCGGCGAGGGGGAAGTCTCATGGTTTTTCTCGAGTTGCGGCGGGAACCTGGGGTATATTCTCCAGTTACGACGGGGATGGCCCTTCCACACACGTGTTTGTTCAACCACGTCAGGACTCTTGCCTAGTTGGGAGACACAACTCGGGATTCTCCTCGAGGCTTGGCAAGGCAATTGGGACGCCTCTCCAGCTGAGGCGGGAGACCAAGGGTCCCTTTCCACGTGCCACAGGAATCCTGGGACTCTTATCAAGTTTCACGAGGAGACAGGCATCGTCTCCTTTGGAGGCACTGATCTCCGCGTACCTCTGGAGTTTTCAAAGGATGTGAGGCCTCCAGTCGCGATGAGGTGGGGAACTAGGTGTTTCTCTGTGGTCTCCACAGGGGATACAGATATCCTTTCATCTTGGTAGATGCAAGACGAGCCTCCATTCAAGTCACTGCAGGGATATCCAGCCTTATTTCGCGTCAGGGCATCGCGGTGTCCATTCCACTTGAGGCCGCAAACTCAGGGTCCCTCTCACATACCTAGAGCTGAGAGAAGCCTCCTCTTGAGGTGCTTGTGGTAAGGTGGTATTCCTCTGGAGTCGAAGCCAGGGACTAACCTCTCTTCTCGAGTTGATTTTTGGCCCACGGAGCTCTTTCGTGTTGCTACAGTGACCTCAGGATCCCTCTAGCCTTGAAACTGTGTTCTTGGGGTTTCTCTGGAGTGCCATCAAGGAAATCAAGGCTCCTTTCATGTGTGATGTGCAACACGGAATTGCTCTGCACGCAGTGCAGGGGAATCGGGCCTCATCTCGCGGCGAGGGGGAAGTCTCATGGTTTTTCTCGAGTTGCGGCGGGAACCTGGGGTATATTCTCGAGTTACGACGGGGATGGCCCTTCCACCCACGTGTTTCTTCAGCGACGTCAGGATTCCTGCCTAGTTGCGAGGGACAACTCTGGATTCTCCTCGAGGCTTGGCAGGGCAATTGGGACGCCTCTCCAGCTGAGGCGGGAGACCAAGGGTCGCTTTCCAAGTGCCACAGGAATCCTGGGACTCCTATCAAGTTTCACGAGGAGTCAGGCATCGTCTCCTTTGGAGGCACTGATCTCCGCGTACCTCTGGAGTTTTCAAAGGATGTGAGGCTATCGGTCGCGATGAGGTGGGGAACTAAGTCTTTCTCTGTGCTTTCCACAGGGGATTCAGACATCCTTTCGTCCTGGGAGATGCAAGACGAGCCTGCATTCAAGTCACTGCAGGGATATCCGGCCTTATTTCGAGTCAGGGCATCGCGGTGTCCATTCCACTTGAGGCCGCAAACTCAGGGTCCCTCTCACATACCTAGAGCTGAGAGAAGCCTCCTCTTGAGGTGCTTGTGGTAAGGTGGTATTCCTCTGGAGACGAATCCAGGGACTAACCTCTCTTTTCGAGTTGATTTTTGGTCCACAGAGTTCTTTCGTGTTGCTACAGTGACCTCAGGCTCCCTCTAGCCTTGAAACAGTGTTCTTGGGATTTCTCTGGAGTGCCATCAAGGAAATCAATGCTCCTTTCATGTGTGATGTGCAAGACGGAATTGCTCTGCACGCAGTACAGGGGAATCGGGCCTCATCTCGCATCGAGGGGGAAGTCTCATGGTTTTTCTCGAGTTGCGGCGGGAACCTGGGGTATATTCTCGAGTTACGACGGGGATGGCCCTTCCACCCACGTGTTTATTCAGCGACGTCAGGACTCCTGCCTAGTTGCGAGGGACAACTCGGGATTCTCCTCGAGGCTTGGCAGGGCAATTGGAACGCCTCTCCAGCTGAGGCGGAAGACCAAGGGTCCCTTTCCACGTGCCACAAGAATCCTGGGACTCCTATCAAGTTTCACGAGGAGTCAGGCATTGTCTCCTTTGGAGGCACTGATCTCCGCGTACCTCTGGAGTTTTCAAAGGATGTAAGGCCTCCGGTCGCGTTGAGGTGGGGAACTAGGTGTTTCTCTGTGGTCTCCACAGGGGATTCAGACATCCTTTCTTCTTGGGAGATGCAAGACGAGCCTGCATTCAAGTCACTGCAGGGATATCCAGCCTTATTTCGAGTCAGGGCATCGCGGTGTCCATTCTACTTGATGCCGCAAACTCAGGATCCCTCTCACATACCTAGAGCTGAGAGAAGCCTCCTCATGAGGTGCTTGTGGTAAGGTGGTATTCCTCTGGAGACGAATCCAGGGACTAACCTCTCTTTTCGAGTTGATTTTTGGTCCACAGAGTTCTTTCGTGTTGCTACAG